>NC_136485.1:144411558-144476558 GCF_053919585.1 Euprymna scolopes
ATAATGATAATAATAATAATAATAATAATAATAATGATAATAATAATAATAATAATATATATATATATGTATATATATATATATGTCCGTATGCTAAAATCTTAAATTCTATACAATTATACAGAATGTAAAAACTATGCACAAATATAATTCAGCGTAATAGTGAAACAAACCACTCATCGAATCGACAGCATAAAGATGAATAGATAATTGATTTACGCTCACTTCCAAATAATTATGCAAATTAGTTAATTTTACGCAATTGCTCGCATATTCATGACTAAATATATTACAAATGTTCGTTTTTATAAATTTTAAATATCAGGTCGACAAGAAAGTTCATGCGGAATATAGGCTGAAACAAAAAATATTGATCGAAATAAGCACCATTAGAATCAAAACAATGTATGTATGTTACTAACATAAAAATTTTGCGTTTTGTTGTCGATAGTCGTTGAAGGCGTTTTTGATATGGCTTAGGTTTTTGAAACATTTTTCACCCAAACATTGTCGAGATGCTGGAAAAAGTGGTAGTCGGTAGGTGAGAGGTTTGGCGAGTATGGCGGATTAGGCAAGGATTTGTAGCTAAATTCCTTTAACCTCTGCAGGGTCGGTTTAGCAACGTACGGTTGGGGGTTGTCCTGGTGAAGAATTGGGTCTTTTTTGTTGACTAATATTGAGTGTTGTCGTCGAGCATTCTTATGCATTCTATTCCTTTTTGGACACTAGCTCCCCGCCGGAATGGTTTCGCCTGTATTAAAAAAACTGTAATGGATAAGACTTTTTGTTTTGTGCAACTTTGGCTTCGTTGGTATCTAACCACTGACCGGATCTCCATCGGTTTTCGTAATGAAACCACATTTCATGATAAGTGACAACCCTGTCGAGAAACGGTTCGTTCTTGTTGCGTTAAAGAAGGGAAGATGACACTTTAAATCGACGTTTTCTTTGGGGGGGGGGTCGTTCAATTAATGAGGCCCCTATTTATCAAGTTTTTTGCTTTCCAATTTCTCTTAAATGGTTGGAAATCGTTGTACAGGTTACATCTAATTTAGAAGCAAGTTCTCGAACAGTTGCGAGGATTGGCTTTGTCTAAGACCGTTAATTGATCGTTGTCAACCTCCGAGGTTTAAAAGGAAATGTATTATAACGGAAACTTAATTGAAGACACATCTAACATTTTGCAAGAGCATTCTTTTCAACCTAATAGAAAAGTAAGAGTTTAATATCAATGTCAGAGCTAGAAAAAAATTAATTTTATAGCTATATATATATATATATATATATATATATATATATATATATATATATATATATACTAGCAATCCGCCTATGTTCCCTGGGCTTAAAATACGCTTACATATGATATTACAATTTATGCAGATTTAGTATTTATTATTATAGAGCTATTTTCTATAAAACATTGTCTTTAATATACAGCAGTGATTTCAAAGGTTTTAAAAATGACTTAAGTGTCATCAGGAAGAATCGAAACCAAAACAGTTGGTTTTTCAGCTGTAGTCTTTATCGTTTGAGCGTATAAGACATTATATATTGAATCGAGTTTTACGTATAAACGTATATTTGCGCACTTTAAGTCGCCCTACGCCTTCGAAATTCCAATTATTTTCTCTTTGACTACTAAGTAGCTATTTTATCGAGTAAAAACCCATGAATTAATGGTTAACATTTATCTAACTTGCCTCGCCCCACTCTGCGACCTTGCGCTTCGGAGGAGATGCATTTTTAAAAATATAGACAGCCATAAATACAGGCATAGTGAGTTTTATAAATTAGATTATATAATAATCAGGTATCTAGTAGTTTCAAAATAAAACAAATATGTTTGCTGCCATCAGCCAGAATCAAAACACAAACATTTAGCTCTCTAGCGATACCCACTACCATCTTCTATAATATAAATCTCACCTGTCTGTTAAATGTATGTATGTGTGTATGTATGTATGTATGTATGTATATCTGCCTAGAACTTGCGACAGTGGGGGACGGATTTTCACGAGATTAGTATCGTTTTGAAGCTCGACCCTTGGACGACAATATCGAAAAATTAGCCAAAAACATTAATTCCTTACTCCTCAACTGGGCACTTTTCTACAAGAAGGGCTCGCTTTTTTCGTCGATATTTTTGAAAGTCATCTCCTCTGTTCGATTGACTAGTCTTAATTTAAACCTTCGGCACTTCCCGTTTTGCGATGTACGCAACGACAAAGACGTCAGGTTTTTTTCTCACATTCTCTTCCTCCATCGTGGTACGGGTTCGAGCCTTCCTGTCTTCTACCACTTTTTTCTTGCTCAACACACACCTCCGAACAGCCGGGCACTGCCGGGAACCGAAGTTAATCTATAATATAATTCTCGCCTGTCTGTTTAAATGTATGTATGTATGTCTCGCAAAAACTGTCGATAGAGGCGATACATTTTCACAAGATAAGTTTCTTTTTGATGTTTGACCCTTCGGACGACAAAAATCGAAAAATTGGCCAAAAACATTAATTTCTTCACCTTCAACTTGCCACTTTTTACGGGGAGGGGGCGTTTTTTTTTTCGCCGATATTTTTCGAAATACATCTCTTTTCTATTGTCTAGCCTTAATTTAAACCTACGTCATTTCCCGTTTGTCAATGGGTGCAACAATTAACGCGTTATGTTTTTTTTAAACTTTCTTTTCCTCCATCGCTGCATGGGTTTGAGTCTGTCCCCCTTTTTTTTTGCTGAACTAACACCTTTACACACACCTTCATTTTCTTTTCCGCCTTCGCGTCACGGATTTTAGCCTGCCTGCCTACTACAACTTTATTTTTGTTCAACAAACACCTACAAACACCCGGACAACCAGGCTAGTCTATAATATAAATAAATCTGTTTAAATGTATGTTTGTATGTCTGCCTAAATCATTCGACAGAGGCGGCGGATCTTCACAAGATCGGTATCGTTTTGAAACTTTAACCTTGGGACGAAAAATATCGAAAAATTGGCTAAAATCATTAATTTCCTCACCCTTAACTAGGCACTTTTCTACAGGGAGGAGTAACAGCAAATCGTTCTTTCATGACAATTCTGCCAAAATACGTATGCACAAAAAACTTCTTTCTTGAATTAGTGTAAATATAAAAAAAACGACACAATTTCGCTCACGCGATTGTAGACCAGTTGTTATAGCGGCAGCGTCGTTATCTTAAGGTTGCATGTTCGCGCCGAGATATCAGGCACACATATTTTTAATATTGAAACACGCTTATTTATGCCATTTTTTTGTTCCTTTTTTAATATTTTTCCATTACCTTCGCTGTTCTTTTGTTTTTTTTTCTCCAATTTATTTAAAGAAGTTTTAATATTTAAACAGGGTTATTTATGCCATTTCTTTTTCGTTCGCTTATTTATTTTGCGTCACGTTCGCGTTTTTTTTAAATTTAAAAATGATATAATAATTAAACAGCTTACCCCCACCCTTCACACACACACACACACCTCACCACACGAAGGTAACGTCGGGTATCTCCGCTAATATAACCTAACAACTTTAGGATATCCATATATCAAAAATTATTGCGATTTAATGTACAAATATATATTTGCGCATTCGTAGAGTAGTACTTTCAATCTACTTAATTTTAAAATTTTGCCTCTTAGTAACTGTTTTTACGGCTGTAAATCGTATCGTATTTGTTCCACAGGCCCGAATCCCCTATACATCAAGTTTCAATTCTGTAGGCCAAATCTAACAGATTATTTTGGTAGAGATCGTTGCACACACACATACATACACAGAGGTAAGGTCACTTTAATATATAACGAGAGTATGTTACCCACCTTAATTTAATACAGAGTTTCATTTAAAAGTCCGTTCAGATTTCCGAATCGGACTTTTTGAAAAAACAAAAAAACACCAAAGGTGAGAACCGTACTCCAAATAATACGAATAATACGTATGATTTTTCTTGCTAACATAGTTTATACAAATAATTTTTCTATGTATGGTATTTACGATTGCAGTTTAAACCTCTGACTCAACGTAGACGAGCGTTTCACATAGTTATAAATGCAAACATTTTTTCTTCGTCCGATTTGAATCAGTTGTTTATAAAAAGCTTAATTGTTCACCGCATGAACAATATTAAGCAGCCAATAGGAGGTCAATAATTATCCTGATCATAAGTCCTGTACCTTTTCAAGTTCAATCATTTGGAAGACGTCAAATATATTGTTCCAAACTTTCATGCATGGGCAATATAAAAGTTCCCTTTTTTCTTTCCTTTATTCGGTATAATAGATACCTTATGTGGAATCGATATGATCAATCAATTTACGATCTTACTCTGAGCAAGAAAGAAAAGAAGTGTAATAAAAGTACCGCGCCCCCTAAGTAATCACTGAAAGATATGCCTAACAAATGGTGATCGGTTTTCATTGATGAAGCGTATGTGTACGTGCAATAGGGCTGTGTCTGGCTATTGATTACTCTGATGAACAATAGTTGAAAATAACTAATCGAAAAATATTCCTGACCATACGGTATTAACACTAAGTGACTGCGAACAATCATTATTGCAGTAGAAGGAACGACTTCAACACAGCTTTACTTCAAAAGAGACGATTACAAAATATTTAATGCTACAATATGTGTTAAAAACAACCTGGTATTCAATGTTACTCGACTTGTTATGTTGACAATAGCGCAACGATCTATCCTGGAGGCAACCTTAAATAAGGTAATAGGATTGATCGAACGATTTCCATTGGTTGATATATACTGAACAAGACCAGCGAGTATATAAATTGGTTACTGAAAAATGACAAGGAATTAAAGTTGAGCCGGTGTCACCTTTATGAATTCAAGGTTACATTTAGTCGGACTGTTTCAATTGCTAAAAACTTCGTCTCAAAAGAGAGTGATTAAGCTAAATCCTTAGAAGCGCGTGGAGTATGAACATCTGGTTTGAAAAATGCTCTCGTCAGATATTATTACACCTTAATTATCGAGCACTCTCCATCTTCCTACCCCACATCATTGATCACTGATTTAGAACACAGAATAAAGCGGAATAAACAAGGCACAACTAACAAGGTAGGATAAAAAACTTTTATATATAAAACAATGTTGAAAAATAATAGAACGTTCATACTAGATGCAGTTTGTTTGTTTTTACTCTCAAGCCACTTAGTTTCCAATATTTATGAGGTACGTACAACAACATTGCAACGCGAAATAGGCAATTTTATTTCACGAAATACTTGGATTGTTGATAGAGTGGGTATAATGAGTAAAAATATGAATAGAAATCAAATCATTGCTGATCAGAAGGGACCGCCAAATAATCGAAAACTGCCTTTTCTAAAGCTTATTAAAATCTATTAAAATCTATTATTTCTGAAAAACTTTTGGCTTTACCATGAAGAAAATATCCTGAAGTTTATTATGTTGAAAGCAAAATAATATAATACATTCTATAATTTTTAATAGAATTTTAAGTTTTTAATTTTTCCAAAAAACACGTTTGACCCAGTTTTCACCGAATGTAAACAAAACATAAATATTTTTAAAAAAGGTTTTCGAATAAATTAAACTAACTTTTTTATATCTAAGTAAATTTACTATGATTGGCTATAAGAATATGCAAAAATAATATAATATAATTACATTATATTTAAAGAAATTCAAATAATTCAATTATTTCGCATGATATCGTACATTTGTTGAACCATGTGCTTACCGCCGCCATCTTGGATTTTAGGTATGGGATCCCAGTCGCGTCCTAATATTTATTTAAGCATTTTCATGAATTTTTATTCAACTAGACAGGCAAATACATTTTTAAAAATAGTTGAATTAAATTATAATTACAAACGCCATTTAGGATGAAATAGGTTATTTTTAGCTTTATAATTGTTTCTTTACTAATAATTGATCAATCAAGTTTTTCCTAATACTTGGTAAAAGTAAAGAACTGCTGTTTTCTAGATTTTCATCAAACAAAGTTTTAGCATTATATTTCTCAGTTTTAATATCACTTTTAGTCAGTTTTTAATTCATGATTAAAATCATTTTTTTCTTTTTTATTTTCTAAGTAATAATAACTAATGACCCACATGCCTTTTCCATAAACTAGATCATACTATATTTTCCCCAATTTCTTATTGCATAAATCAAGTTAACAAAGACTGTCATTAGAATTTGGTGGCTCTTAAGAGGGCAGTTTTTGATAACCCCCTGGGAGGCTGCAACCTGTGGGGATGTCACAACCATCATCTATGGAAATCCATATCTTCATGATTATAGTTAATTTTCAAAAAGGGAGATGACAACTTTATGTAAACCGTAACGGGCTACTGTATCTTGAAAACAAAAACCCCGTATTACGCAGATACAATTAATACTTATAATTTTCAAACCCTGTTTATTTATTTATTTGGGGTATCGATTCTTTAAAGCAGTCTTTATACACTGGTACATGTAAAGTGCACACATTCAAAAATAAAATTATTAATTTATTTTAAAGATTTAAGTGTATGCCTGTTTTAGCGTTTTCGAAAGAAAAATAATTATTGATAACATATTCAATGAATCTCACGCTTCAAAACGCAAAAGATAAAAGAATTGAACACATTCAAATTTCGGATTTCGATCTTCGATATCGAATACACCCTGTGATTTTTTTTTGTTTTTATTGTGTACATTTGTTCACCCTCATACCACAAAAAGAATGTGTGCTTAGTGGATCGCCTGGACTTTAAGGGTCGAACAAGGGACAAATACGGAAGAGGGGAGCATGAAGTTCCCCAAAACATATTTATACAACGAATATGAAAAAAAATACATCCATATAAAGTGTATTCTTTACTTATTATAGGAAAAAAGTTTATATTGATTAGATAATTACCTGATTTTTGGTAGATTTTTAAAGACAGACTCTGTTACAAAAAATTCAAGGCAATCTTTAAATTTGGCGGTCACTACTGATCACTCATAATAACGTATATAGTTGGTTGTAAAAATATTTGTGGCAATTAAGATTGACAGAATCTTCGTTCCATTTTCGTAAGGATTCGCCCTTGATGTTATGGCGCCTTTTTCTTTTTAGATATTCACGCTGGTAGTTAACTAATAAGATTTCTGTTATTCTCATACCCACTTTTCGCAGCTAATAGTCGCACGTTTATCTGACAGATATTCACATAAAATATAATTCACCTCTTCCTTTGTTTGTTTTGAGAGGGAATGAGCCATCTTTTCTTTGAGTGTTAGAAAATACCTTATTTTGATCTAGATATGTTAATATGTTTACTAATATTTTTGTCTAAATTAGCTTGTTTATTATTATTATTTTTATTATTATTATATTATTATTTTCATTATTATTTGTATTAATAATAATAATAATAATAATAATAGTAATAATAATAATAAGTAATAATAATAATAGTAATAATAATAATAACTTTTAAGTAGTGGTTATAGTATCGTTATTGCTATTGGTGTATGGTTAACGTACAGAGATAACTATTTCGGATGAGTATTACGAGGGTTGTTCAAAATAAAGCCTCCTATTTTGAATTAAAGAATTTGAAGAGCTGCGAAGACGTAAGTTGTACCATTGAAACAAACGACTTTTTGGACACTGGAATTTACTTTACTAAATAGTCACTACAATTCTCAATGCACTTTTGTCAGGAATTCAATCACACATCTCTTTTTTAGATTCTCACACCATCAATCTCTGCAACAGAGTGCGGAAATTTTCAGGTCATGAATGCATGAGTTTAGTCATCACAACAATGCAATTTACAGTATCCCTTGATCCATTTGGGTGGAATAGGAATAGGAGGCGTTAATTTCTGAACGCGTCTTGTAGATCGATCGGATGTGTTAAAACTTGATTTTGTCAATGTATTATTGTAACAAAATGTTGGTGTTGTGACTTACAAGGTGGGTGTTTTTTTATCGTTCTTTACTATAATGTGTTCTATCTTCTATTTATGAATGAAATGTTTGTATCGTTATTTACTGTTTGTCGGGCCGTGACTGTCTAGTTAAATGTTTCTTAGTGTCACTGTGATCGTCTAGCAATGTCTCCTAGTGTATGTGTGTGTGCGCGTGTGTGTGGTAATTATCTATAACACACATTCATACAATAATATATGACGTCATACCTGGCTATGCACTGCTGGCGAGGACTTCGTCGATCATCTTGGGAGCTGATTCTCTTGACAAACGCAAGACTATGGTTTGTTCTTTATATGTTTTTCTTCACTCCCCAGGCATTTTCGTCAATCAGACTGGAGTGATGGCAATCTTGGCATGCGGGCAAACAGGTCGCCCGCTACTTTTCAAATGTTGCCCCTGTCGTGTCTAGGCTCAACTGAACTAAATTTAACTAAATTCCTAAAAACCGGAATCTCTGATACATCGGACCCTCTTTAACATCTTCCTAGCTCCGGCGCAGTCGACCGGTCATTCAGTTTGACATATGTCACAACATTGACCTTTGAACTCTGTCATTTCCCACGATTCAACTTTTGTCATTCTGTCACCTAGAGAAAAATAGATATTAAATAGATAGATAGATAGATAGATAGATAGATAGATAGATGCCGTGATTCTAAATAATTATTTTCTAACTTGAGTTGCCCGGCGATCAAACAACATTATAATTCATCTTATAAGTCATATCTATTATGTGAACAAGAGTCAAATTAAAGATGTCGTCTGAAAATCTTATTAAAATCAGAAAGAAAGAAAAGCCTAATTAAATGCGCAAAGTCGTTATAAATAAGGAATTGCAGATCAATTCAACATAATTGAAAACAAAGTCTAAAATTTTCTGCAGCTTTAGATATAGATGCTCCCTGTAGAGGATCATTCAAGTGGACAGCATCCTCAAGTAGTCCATCGGCACTACATGCATCTCTTAATGTATTGATACTTGACCAGTGATAGTTGTTAAGTCCTTAAAGCTCTGTTGAACTGTAGCATTTTAAGATCTTACTCTGAACAAGAAAGAAATGAATGGTTATAAAGTGCTGGGCCCCCTAAGTAATCACGGAAAGATATGCCTAACAAATGGTGATCGGTTTTCTGCAGCTTTAGATATAGATGCTCCCTGTAAAGGATCATTCCAGTGGTCAGCATCCTCAAGTAGTTCATCTGCACTACATGCATCTGTTAATGCATTGATAAAGAAGCAGTCTAAAAAATATCAATATTTTTTATTCTCACACATCCTCACCAAAATGTCAAATTCAGATTCTACTATTTTTAGTGATTACATGCACACAGCCTGAAAAATATCCATAAGAAAAAATAAAAGAAACTGAGGTATATTTTAGAGTAGGGATCGCTTGCCTATATTAATTTAATGTAAAATAAACCTCCAATTCTTATCCAATTAGTGGGAAATAGTCACGTGTAACCTAGGTACGAGGTATCTTTAACAGGTTTCCAGACTTTTGTATAGGCATTTATAATTGTCGTAGATTCTTGACACTTCAGTATGATATTGCTATATATCTTATGAGATGACTGACCAATTCTCATACTTTCAGGTTAAATAGAACATTTACAGCAGCAATTGGAATACATCTTACTAAAGCTTGACTATCCCAGCTGTTGAATTACAAAAACGCAATTTGGAATTGATGGCACTTTAGAAGAACGATATGAAATAAAATTCTGTTTAAACGTGAAAAAATGCCACAGAAACGTATTGAATGCTTTATACTGCTTTTGGACAATTTTGTATTAATCGCTCATCAGTTTTTGAATGGCATAAGAGATTCAATGAAGAAGGAGAATCTGTGAGGGATGATGAGAGGTGTAGGAGGAGCAAAGAAGTCAGAACACCAGAGTTCATTACCAAATAAAAAAATTATGGACAAGGACCGTCGTGTAGACGCACGACGGTCCTTATCCATAAATTTTTTATAGAGACGATAAGTGCACATTTTGACATCAGTTTGGGAACTGTACACACAATTATTTACGAGGAAGTGGAGATACGAAAGATTTGCGCGAAGTTTGTCCCAAGAGTGCTAAGAGAAAATCAGAAAGAAAAACGTCATGACAGCAGGGAGATGGTTGAGCTGATTAATTAAGATCCTGCAGTTCTTGATGCTCTCGTGACCTGCTATAAAAGCCGGATCTACTGCTATGTTCTAGAAACCAAAACAGAGTTCACAGTGGAAGCAGAAGAAGAAGGCCAGACAGAGCAAATCCACACAGAAACTTACGATGATTCTTTTTGTGATAGCTGCACATGATCTACACGCACTGGGTTCTCACTGGACAGTTAACAATGGAATACTATGTTTAGGTTTTAAAAGCGTTCAGGGATATATTCCGTTGGAAAGGGCAAGTACTCTTCAAATCGAGTCAATAGCATTCTCACCAAGACAATGCATCAGTCCACAACTCTATCCCTGTCACAGACTATTTGACCAAGATTGGCATCAAGTTAGTTCTTTACCTTATTCCCTGTGACTTTTGGTTATTCCCTAGGCTTAAGTAAAACCTAAGAGGTTGTCGTTATGAAACGAATGAGGAAATGGAGAAGGCTATATATAAGACCTTCTAGAAGTTGTGGAACAGTACAACAAGTGCATTGCAGCCAGAAGAGATTACTTCGAAGGGGACTAAATGCTATGTGTTTGTACTACCAATAAAAATGCCATACGAAAAAGTCTTGAAACTTATTGAAGGCACCCCGTATATTTTAAAATGTTGTCTTTCTAAAATATTAAAAAAAACTTTCTGAATGTTGTCGGATTACATTAAATAAAGCTTATTTTTACTTTAGCATTACATTTATGTTAAATATATATATGCATTATAGCTTTTTGTACATGGAGTTCACCACTTATCAAGGCCCAATGGCCACTAGGGGATAAGGGCTATTGTGTATACAGTACTCAATGGGATAGTGTAGCAATAGTATGTTTAATATAACTGTTAATTAAAAAAATCACAACAAAGAACGTTGTCTCTAGATTTGTTTGGATTCATATTTCTTTCATACTAGCTTTGATCGGGCCATATGTACAGTTCATAACTTGATGTGCATATATATATATAATGATTGCAACGTCTTGTCAGAGGAGTTTCACTCCCTCAGACACTGAAAGTCCATGAGCCCAAAAATGACTTATTTAGTCCTGCTGGCGAATTCACAAACTCAAGCAGACATGACACTGAAGACGGTCATTGGTATACATACATATATATACATGCACGCATACATACATATATACACACATACATATACACACGAACATATCGCACACATATATACATACACACATACATACACATACATAATGTGCATACATACACATGCATATACATACATATACATACACACAGTCATTGGCATACATACATATAAATATATACACGCATACATACATATATACACATACACACATACATATCTATAAACATACACACATATATACATATATACATACACAATGCATGATACACATACATACATATACATACATACATGCATACATACACATATACATATTCATACACATATACATACATATATACAAATACATAACACATACATTGATACATATACACATACATATACGTACACATATATACATATATATACATACACTGACCTACATATACATACACATTCATATATATGCATTCATACACATACACACATAGATGCACATATACACATACATATCTATATATATGTGCATACATACACATACATATATATGCTTATATACACATACATACACACATGCATACATACACATACACACATATATGCATATATACACATGAACACATATATGCATATATACACATACATACATACAAACATATATATATACATATATACATACACACAAACATATATTCGCATACATATATACATACATATACACATAGATATATGTACATATACATACATATGTACATATATAAACAGACATAGACATATACATACATAGATACATATAATGATAGCAGATCGATCATCACATGCTTCCAGCATTTCAGGCCTACACGCGTCACAACTTTTTCTTCGCCACAGGGCTATTTTTTTATAGACAAATGCCCGAGGGAGTATCTATACAAAGATGATGTTACAGAGTTTTAGCTTTGTATGACAGCTAAATCTCTCTCGGTTCAAAATGTTGACATCCAGGAACAAATAAGAGCAAGATAGCCAGCAACAAGTAAAACTGCAGACCAGCTTAACGCGGATATTGGTCTCCCTCTTTATATTTTTTAAGAATTTGTAGAAAAGACAGTCACTCATTGAAGTGCTTGTGCAACTTTACAAATGAATAGACGTCGCAATCAAACGAAAATAAAATCCAAACGATCAGCGATTAAAGCGACTGGACTGTTTTTGTCCTTTTTCCTTCTTGTTCTTTTTTTAATAAAAAGTTTGTCTATAAGACTCACACTTCTTCTTTAGATAATGATGATGTTGACAAATTCACACATTATTTTACAAATAAATCGGTGTACGAAACAAACGAACCCAACAATCTAACTGATATGTATTAAAGACGCTTGGACTATTTTTAAAATAAGAAGTTTGTTTGAGACTTACACTTTTGCGGTTGATAATGACGATGATGATGTTGACAAATTCACACATTATTTTACAAATGAATCGACGGACGAATCAAACGAAGACAACAATCCAACTGATATGTATTAAAGATGCTTGAACTTTTTTTTAAAATAAAAAGTTTGTTTTATATATATATATATATATATATATATATATATATATATATATATATATATATATTGACCCATGACCAGATAACCTACATCTAAGATTTCAAGTGTTTAGACCCAAAATTAGGGAAGAGTTCGAAAGAATCTTACAAGTTCCACTCCTTCAACTTTTACCTCTGGACAGCCAAATCTTCACCTCTAAAACTGATAAAAAAGCTTGCTGCATGTCAGAATACCCTTTATTAAAAAAATTTAATATTTAAACCCAAAAGTTGCTGAATAGTTTGTTAGAGACTGCAAAGGTAAACATTTTTGAATTTTGATTCCTTGGCAGCCAAAATTTCGGCCAAAAACCGAGTAAAATGCTTGCCATATGTCTGATTACACTGTATATAAAATTTCAAATAATTAGACTAAAAATTGGCTGAGTAATTTTATAGAGATTGCAAAGGTTATTTTTTAAAAATTTGGATCCCAATTTTGTCCTCTTTCCATTTATTGTTTTGGTCCAAAATCAAATGAAAAAGTTTAATCCATGTCCAAGTGACTTAAATCTAAAATTTCAAGTGTGTAGACCCCAAATTGGCGGAAGGATTTGGTAGAGTTTCAAAGATGAAATCGTTAGACTTTCTCCCCTTAACAGCCAAATTTCTGACCGGAAACCGAAACCGATTAAAAAGATTTTCCCAAATCCCAACACCTCTGATGTCAAATCACGAGTCTGTAAACTGAAAATTAACAGATAAGGGAAATGTACATACACACACAGACAATTTCACTTTTATTGATATATAGATTAATTTTTAAAGCATATAACCGAATAATTTATTGTAGCGAAATGAAATATATTAGTTTGATCGCGTAATTTAATCGTAAAACAAAGAGAAAAGGAGGTGATTGTCCGGAATTACCCTAGATAAAAACAAGAATAAATGTATGATGTAGGTATTCGTGGCGTAGGGAAAATATCATACTCCAAAAATCACATAAATGTATCAATAGTTTCATTTTTTAATTTAGAAAATCAAATTTTACGGTTAATCAAGAAGCGTTAGACTTGCAGTATAAGTTTGAACACAAACAAAGCCTGGTAAAAACACATTCAATAAATATCACCAATCCTGCGGATATGTAATTGCAATGCTCTACCAGTAGTTTATATTATTTTCGATTTTTGATTGATTATCGCAGCTCTAAATAGACTGTAACTAAACCGCGAGTATAACGCCAATATTATTTCGTTATACTTCACTGACTTAGTATCACTTTTGTTTTAAGTAAAAACGTACTTTAAAATAAGTTTAAACGCAAAACACAGTAGGTAGGTAGAGGAGTAACTTATCCTGCATTTTCTTACATTTATTTAATGTGTATTTCTTTCTTCATCCCTTTTTGTTTTGTTGGTTATTATAATAACTGCCTCAAGTTTCTGAATTTTTACGCGGTGTAAGGAAAATGTCTTCACTTTCGCCTACAGGTTAGTTTTAGTTTTGTGTTAGAGTTACCTTAAATATAGCTACATTATATCTGACTGACCACTAAAGAAATGTCAGTTTTTCATGGCTTTAGAAAAAGTGCGCCCAATTACATTTATTGACTTGTTTTAATTTATTTTAAAATATGTCTTCATATTTTATCGTTTTGAAAAACCTAAAATATTTTCGACATGCTATTTATACGTTAATAACAAAGAAACAAACAAAAAATGCTCTCCCCCCCTTCTCTTAACACGTTGAAAAAATACATAATGATCAAAACGAATTTGTTTTTCGAGAAAGAAGAAATCCCTCATGAGTGATGCAATTTGCATTTAGTTTGGAGAACTGAGATTTTTCCCTAATACAGTGTGGAACGATAAAGTTGCCGCCATAGAAAAGATGACATGACTCCATTTCCGTTGGAGGAGAACCTGTTTTCTTTTTGGTTGCGGACCATCTACATGTTGGCTCGTTGTGTATAAATTCCAAGAGCAATAGGAGCCTCTTATCATGTTTGAAAGTTACACAATGTTCAACAAGACATTTTCGGAGATGCGCCGCTATACAACTCATAGTCTCTATGAATCCAAGTTCTGACAACAGGACCATTACCAGCACCCCCCCCCCAAATGCATAGCTGGATGTCCACAAATAGCAGGGACGTATCCAGGATGATGAAAAAAAACAAACTATCCGAACACGGTTATGGTCTTTGGTGTTGTTTCAAGTAAGGGCGATATGATGCAATCTCACATCTTCGCAGTACCTGTATGTGCTGAAGTGTGGTGATCCCCTGATGTAATCAAGTGGTCGCTGGCAGACTCTAAATGTGGCGACAGGACTCGGTGCCGGCACAAAAATTCAAAGACATTCAGTCTTGAGTTTAGAAGGAGTGCTACGATTTTGTACCCTTCACTCACTGTTCCCTATCTCCCCCGACTTGAATACGCTGGACTACTTCGCTTGGTCATACGTCGAGAACATCACCAACGTGAGTTACCACAACATGAAATCCATACTGATCGCCGTCATCCGCTGAGCTTCCACCGGCGCTTGTGGAAAAGGCATGCTCCCAGTTCCGAACCCGTATCGAGTAAGTGATTGAAGCTGGAGGCGGCTACATTGAATAGATGTCAGCTCTACTACATAAGTTACCTGAATTGATTTTTTCAGTAAAAGTTTTAGTGTTGTTTTCTTTAGGCAACACATTTATTGTTCCATCTTGTAGAAGGATTTTCGTCATCTCAGGATCTCTACACCAAAGATCGATTTAGCGGCTTGTCGGATAATTAGAGGCATTTACGTTGAAAGGACAGAGCAGCTACCAGTTTCCTAAGGCATATTCTATTAAAATACTTGCAAAATCACAATGCAACATTACGGCGCGAAGCCAAAGGTTGGAGCTTATTGATAGCGCAGGATCTATTTATTTATTAATTTAGGCGGTGGATTTGTTTGATCCTGTCCAAGAGAGTAAGACTAATGATAGAGGCACAAGTTTTAATGCGGAAACAATACTCCATGCATAAGTGAATGGTGGCCTTATAGGGATTGTGTCTTCGAGTGACGTTTGATCTTAGTGGTGTCTCATTGTTATTTAAAAAGATAAAAATCGATGCAAAAGCTGTAATGTCATACAATGTTATAATGTGATTTTCTATTGAAAGTAACCAATGCCGCGCCTTTAATATAGCTCTTGAATATTCATGTAATTATCACCGTGTTTTAATGCTAGCATTGTAGTTCATGTAAAAGTAGAAAAAGCTCAACATAATACAGAGGACTAATGGTGGATGGATGCAATTGTGATTACATGAAAGTAGGTGAGTAAATTTACATAAGTTGAAATAAATTTCAGTTTGTCTCAAAAAGCCACATTCGGCGCCGCTCGAAATCAGTGATTCCATGAACAGAGCTTATTTCTAAGAACTGCACGTCTGTGGAACTCTGTTCCGTCTGCCTGCTTCCCACCGGACTACAACTTGGATGTCTTCAAGTCCAATGTTAACAAATTCCTAATGAACCGCCTCCTTAAGTAAACACTTCATCAAATCTCCACACTAACGTAATGTACTTGCAATAACCCTTATCCCTGAGTGGCTTCCGGGCCTTGATAAGTGGTGATCACTGTGTAAAAACAGAAGCCATATTCGGCGCCGCTCGAAATCAGTGAAGAGACCTGTGCATCGAATCCCTTTTAACATGGCTATTTGTATTTTTTAATTTCTATAATTTTCTAGACAAATATATAAAAGGCTATGTGTCTGTCTGTATGTCTTCCTATTTTCCAACTCTATCTCCTCCGAAACTAAAAGTCGCAGAACTGCGCTAAGGCCTTAAATGATTAGATATTTTATGCCTGCTCCTTTATAGGTCAGACATAGAAAATGGAAGAAAGGCTGTAAAGTCTTTTAACTATAACTGAGTAAACTCATCTACTTCATTTAAATCGGTTGCATGCGAAACAAGGCTGTATGATTATGTCTCTTTTGACGTTATTCAAAGTTTCTTACAGCAGAAGGAAGGATGTTTCCATAGAACTTCCATGGACATATTGTATTATTTTCGGCCTCTCTCGCACGACTTCCATGGACAGACCTGACCCTGTCGGTGGGGCATAAGAATACGCCAATTGCCCCCCCCCCTGCAGAGGGTAAAAGTCCCTCAATGGGGGTCCTTGATATGACCTTAAATTATATCCAGTGGTGAGGCCTCAGCTTGTGGGCTTTGGGGAGTGTGGAGCCACCCTTTAATTACCATTGCTCCCAGGTCCACTCTGACCCGGAGTGGTAGTACCCGTTAGGGTCCCATCTATGGGTTAAATAGAAACCGACGTGAAAACAACAAATATATTCTATTAAAAAAATTTTCTTCAAAATCTTTGGATTCGGCATTAAATAACTCGGAAAGGGTTGATATGCCGTAAAACAAAAACAACTAACCAACCAACCAAATCCATGGACAGACCGGTTTGAAACCATTGTCCCTCTCAGTGATTTTCTGCTGTGTCCATCTCTTCTTAAAGCATTTTATTTTGTCTACCCAGCTTAAGCTGTTGTAACCTTACATATCACGCAACTGATTAACCTTGTGAATAATTCAGTTTTGCAGATTTGGGCCAATCCAACCATTACTTAGACCTACATTCAGCATGTCTATGTTAAATATCATACTGACACACTTGCTATTAAGAAATCATCCTTAATATATAACATCTATGAAATTATCTTGTAATTATTTATGTTATTATAAGGCGGCTTGAAAACACCTTTCCAAAGAGTGTGTCACGCTGGCCGAATGGTTTTCGTACTAGACTAATTGTCTTTAAGTTTAGGTTTCAATCTCAATTTTTTTATATTTACAAGAAGTGTACTGTTTAGAAAAAACATACTAGCATGCGCGAGTTTCAGTTTCTTTTTCTTTTTTTTTTAAAATTTATTCCTTTAAAAGAATTTAACGTAACATTTAACACATACGGTATTTCTGGTAATAATAAATAATTAAAATACAATATTTATGCGTATTTTACGACCGAACAACGCTGAGCGGCCGGCTATTATATATATATATATATATATATATATATATATATATATATATGTGTGTGTGTGTGTGTCTGTGTGTGCGTGTGTGTGTGTGTGTACTAGCGAGATGAGGCGGCGTCGCCAGGTCGTAAAATACACTTAATTTGGATATTTTAATTTGTCCAGGTTTCGTATATATTATTATCGTGTCCTGATTTCAAAAGTATATATATATATATATATATATATATATATATATATATATATATATATATATATATATATATATATATATATATATATATATATATACACTTTTGAAATCAGGACACGATATATATACATATATATATTTGGGTACCATCAGCTGGAATCGAAACGGCAAGCCAAACCGTAGCATTCAAAGTTGGTGACGTTACCACTGAACCAACGTGACACGTGTGTAAGTCGATTAAAAATTAAAATAAACTAAGATGAATATATAAAATATATCACATTTTTTTCAATTTTGACCAATTATAACCCCTTAAAAACAATTTTAAACGGCTAAAGACCCAGAAAGGAACATAAAAAAATGCAATCACTTGAGACCCTTAGCGCCGCTCTGCGACTTTTAGTTTCGAAAAACATAGAGTGTAAAAATATGGAGATAGACGGACAGCAGACACACACGCACACACGCGCGCCTGCGCGCACACACACACACATATATATTAATAAAGTCTTCCTTAAATGTTGCAGATTCTTCACTAATAAGAGAATGCATTGGCTACTATTATATTCGTTACTTCCTCTTACAGTTCATGCCGGTAAGTATTTTGCCTATAAAATTAGACTTTTCTGTAAATAAACTTTTAAGCATTATTTTACCCGTTTTGAAATAGGATGCTTAGCGGTGGACAGTATTTCGCCTGGCTTCGAAAAAGAAAAAAGGTTTGAACATGGTGTGTTTGGGTATTTCCACTCCATTATTATAGCTATTATTGTCAGAAGGTAAAGAACTTAACATGATGGAGTGTCAAAAATAAAATAATAGTTGGGTTAAGCTAGACGATGTGTCTTAAAAAATAACGTCAAGTTATTTGTATAAGCAATTACTATCATCTAAAACAGTTTAGCAGACGAAATTGAATTGTTCAAGACACAAAAAAGTCAAAACGCTTTTTATTGTAACACAATGTCCTTGAATTTGGGCGACAATAGCAGGTAACGTGGAACAAGACAGGAAATCTTCTTCATACATTCTAAATAACATTCAAGTACTTACTTGAATGTTAACAAGATCTTATGAGAAAGTCAGGGCAGGGAGATTACTGGTAGACCTATACGACCCCCGAACTTATTGATATTATTTGATAATATTTCTGCCCCGGAACCGCGAGGAACCTCTTCAATTGTGTTAATGTGTTAATAAAGGTGAATAATAAAGTATGTTGTAATAAGAAAGAATTGCCTCTTCTTTTTAATATCCTCCTAAGTATTGCATCTTGTAATATATTTTTATGTTGTATTAAGACTATATTTCCAGGGATTACCTCTTATTTTTACCTTTCTTGAGAAGGAAAAGGGTAGTGTTGTATCTGGCCTGCTGAAATGAGACAATATTCACAAATATTACCCCCCCCCCCGATTTTATCGGGCAATTCTCTCGGTCATTATCTTCACTATTGGGAAAGGGTGTAATGTATTATCTATTATGCTATTATGATACCGCCATAGCAGGAATGACTTAAACCTTTAAAGGGAATAGTGTAGTATATTATTGGTTATCGTAAGACAGTATTCCCAGACTTTTCCTCTTTTTATTTGAGGGAGTATAGTATATATTTTTTATTTATCTTGATATATTTCTTCTTCACCTGACGTCTTCTTTTCTGGGAAGTGAGTTTATATTCATTCCTCGTGAAAGCATCTTCTATTATTTGGGTTGGGGTGGTGTCTTGATTCTGTTCAGTTGTTACGCGTGCATTCAAACAGGAATTGCCTCTCCCCCCTTTTTTTAGAGGAAAATAGTGTTTGTTTAGCATTTTACATTATCATAGTCATTAGATGAATCAATGGGGCGCATTGTGGAATACTTTTATTCATCACATTATCATCCAAGCGAAAGAAGTTATCCAAATATGCCACTAAATAAAACGTATATTAACTATGTAACGTTTGTAAATTTAATGTTTTTCAGCTACTTGACTTCTCTCTTTGTAATTGCCATGTATATTTTCTTTTATTTCCTTACCTGTCCAAGGCAAGTATTGCCAGTTGGTGACGGATATCCTTAAGAATTACGTGAAAGACGTGCGACCAATCTGCGGAAAAGATCCAATCGTCGTTTATATTGACTTCGCCTTGCGCCAGCTTCAAGCAGTGGTTAGTAAACATTTTTTTTTTCATTTTAAAAGTATTTTGCCGATTTGTATAAGTGACAATTTGAACTATTGCAGTTTATTTTATCTACAGAGTCGTCCCAATAAAATGCATACACTCATAAAATTATCTCAGCTTGCTATATGAATACGCTATACAACGTTCCCAAGAGGCGTTCAGGAATAAAGAAGGGCACTTCCAGGAGGATAGAGCACTTCCCCACTATCATCATGACGTAAGAGCATATCTTGATAGTCACCTGCGAAACAGTTAGGACGAAGAGGAAGTATCGAGTACTGTCTACCCTCACCGGATTTGACTCCCTCAATGGATTTGACTCTTCTTTGGGGCGGTTGTCATGTTGAACACAGGGTTACCACCACAAAACGAGCAAGAATGAATGATTTGAAAGTAACGATTGAAAGAAGATGTGTCAACGTACAAATTGAACTGCTTAGGAACGTTTTCGATTCAATCAGCGAGCGTTGTCAGCTGTTCATGGACCACAATGTCCAATAATTTGAACACTTTCGATAATTAGCTAGTTTCTATATTTGTTCACAACATTTTGATGTATGAAGCTTACTTTTCGGATAAAAAAATGCTGGTTTTATGGTCATTTAAAGAGTGTATACATTTCATAGGGCCACCCTCTATATTGTTTTTACTGAAACATATCAACATGATTAATTTATAATATTTCTTTTAGCTTATTAAAACATTATTCATATGTTTCTTTAATATTCTTATTCATGTTCATCCGTAGAAAAACTGCTTTAGAACAGAAAGGGAGTTTTCTTCCATTGTGATAAGGCTCACCTATGCACAGTACTACTGACCAACGAGAGAATTTGGTTGGTAAAGCTTGCCATATTCTGCCTATATTTTCACCTATCCTTTTCAGATTATCACTTATTTCTAAGGTAAAAATATCATTAACTTATGTTAACATCACGGGAGATGGTCAAACTTGAATTAGATTCGTATTTCATATGTAGAACCAAATAAACTTACAAGCGCCCCAGACAAAGCAAGAAGCCATTTAAGTCAAGGAGATAACAAGCACGAACAATGATTAACACAAAGAACAAAAATACGTTCTGACCATATTCTGTATAATAGTGTTTTTAGGAGGAAAACAGTCAGCATGAAAGGAGTTTTAAAGACTGCAGTGCTTGGACATAAACTACAGATAATTGACGATGCATTTTAACGAAGCGACTTTATGATAAATTGAATATGAGAACTGGCTGTTTCAGAGTAAGTTGTCGCTTTCAGTCCGTTGTATGTGAAAATGTTCAATACTTAAAGGCCTTCATTATTACTAGCACAGGAATTAAACATCAGTAACTTGAAATTCGGTGATGCGATTCCTACTTCATTTGAAAAGCTGGTAGCGAATGATGACGTCCATATAGGCTGATATCTAAAGAAAAAATATATGCTATACATTGTCTTTTCATATGTATTTCTTGTTAGAATCATAGTTCACCTCTATTCACATTGATTAACTCGTACAATATCCCCAAAACATACATACGAATACGCATCTATTAATTTCTTCAGGAAAGTTATTTAGTATATCTCTCTCTGTCTTTAAACTTTTAGACATCTCCAATATTATTTATTTAAATAACGATACTATACATCTTTACAAATATTTTAATGGAATGTTCTCTCGTGAATTGTTGCACTTGTGCCCCCTCTATGTACAGATCCCTGGCAAACCCGCTCAGCAATAAAATCACACTCCTTTATTCTTGAGGTGCCTAAATGCCAGAACGCTTTCTATTCTAGTAGTTTCCTCCCTAGAACAAGTACACATTACCTGCTTCCCTGGTTGTACTAATATGCAAAAGTTAAATGTAATGTAAACCAATATCTTGTAAACTATTTCCAGGCGACATGCCTTTTTAGGAGTGAACGTGAGTAACAAAAGAAAAAAAGAAAAAGTAACAAAAGAAAAAAAAAGAAAAAGTAACAAAAGAAAAAAAGAAGAAAAGGCAACTCATTTATAATAAAATATCATAATATAAACCTATTATTTGCCAATATTTTTCAGAATGAGCAGCAGCAAATTCTCAGTATCAATGCTTGGTTGCGACTAGTAAGTATCCTTGTTTTTGTTTTAATTTACAATCGGCAAAAAAGAAATTGACGTGTTTACACTCTTTAATTATTATCCATTCATACGATTATGTTATTGTCCATTTATACGATTATGTTATTATGTTATTGTCCATTTATACGATTATGTTATTATGTTATTGTCCATTTATACGAAAATGTCTAAAAAGTTTTGTAGAAATGTAGATTAATGTTATTTCGCATATGAACTCGTGGATAATTCATTTATTTAGTCATTCTCTATATATCCTAATATGTTAGAATATGTAGAAGTATAATAAATTTCATATTAGGCTACCATAAAAATGTAAAATACGTATTCCTAAGAAATGTATATTGTATTTTCAGATTATATATATATATATATATATATATATATATATATATATATATATATAAAGCTGAATGTCTGTGTGTGTGTATGTGTGTGTATGTGTGTGTGTGTCTGGTCACGAATAGACTCCTATATGTTTGACTATTTAAAAAAACTGATTACATATAATGATAGAAGATGTATCGAGACACAGGAATGGGTATGTTTGATCTGGCAAAACGGTGGTTCATTAAAATTGTGGGGTCTGCGTTCGCGCCTGGTTCTCAAAGTATGGAAATAAAAAAAATAAAAATTAAAAAAAAAAACGTTTACAAGTGTTTTTGATATAGATGTACATAATAATACTTTGATTAATATGTTTCAACTTAAATAGGGATGGTATAATAAAATTGTGGGGTCTGCGTTCGCGCCTGGCCTCCATAGAATGGACATAGGCACAAATTTTAATAAAGACTTTTCATATCTATCTGCGTAAGTATACTTTGATAATTATGTTTCAGTTTGAAGAAATATAATATAATAAAATTATGGGGTGTTCGTTCGCGCCTGGCCTCCATAGAATGGAAATATGTCACAAAGTCTAACAAGGTCTTTTTAATATAGATCCGCAGAATATTGTGATAAGTGCTTCAGTGTGAATAGGTATAGTATAATAAATTATGGGGTTTATCTATTTTATTTTTACTTTCATCATATTTTGCTTTGGTTTTGATACCCCCAAATTCGAAGCTATCTCTTTACAACCCTTCCTTTTCATAACCTATCATACCTTCATAGTCCATTTTCTGTAGGCTGTTTTGAACCCAGTCAACGACGGGTACTTTTGCTAGAATATATATAATTTTTTGTTGTATTTTACATATATTGGGCTTCAAAAGGATTTGTATACAAAAAGAGTGAAATATAATTGAAAAACAAAACAGTTTTTATAATATATTCAATAAACGGAAACATAAATGATAAAATAAAAAAATTGCAATATTTATATGAAAAAAATTAAATAAATTACAATATTTATATGAAAAAAATTAAATAAAATATAATATTTATATGAAAAAATTAAATAAAATACAATATTTATGTAAAAAATTTTAAAAAAATACAATATTTTTATGAAACATTTAAAACAATTACAATAATTATATTAAAAAATGAAATAAAATATAATATTTTAATGAAAGATTTAAAAAAATTACAATTATTATATAAAAAAATGAAATAAAATACATTATTGAATAAAATTACAATATTATATGAAAAATTGAAATCAAATACAATATTTATTTGAAGAATTTAAAAACATTACGATATTTACATGAAAAATTAAATAAAATACAATATTTTTATGAAAAAATTAAATAAATTAACATATATAAAAAAATTACAAAATACTATTTATATGAAAAGATTTAATGAAAAAAATTACAATATTTATATGAAAAATTTAAATAATTACAATGTTTATATGAAAAAAAATAATAAATACAATATTTTGTATAAAAAATTAAATACAATACAATATTTATATGAAAAGAATAAAAAAAATACAATACTTATATGAAAAGATTAAATAAATTACAATATTTATAGGAAAAAATGAAATAAATTACAATATTTATATGAAAAATTAAAAAAAATTACAATATTTATAATAAATAATTAAATAAAATACACTATTTATATGAAAATAAATAAAATGAATTATAATATTTATATGAAAAAATGATATAAATACAATATTTTATGAAAAAGTTAAAAAAATTACAATATTTGTATGAAAAAGTTTAATAAAGTACAATATATATATATGAAAAAATTAAATAAAATACAATATTTCTATGAGAAAAATGAAATAAATTACAATGTTTATATGAAAAGATTAAATAAATCACAATATTTATATGAAAAAATGAAATAAATTACAATATTTATATGAATAAGTTTAAGAAATTACAATATTTATATGAAAAAATTAAATAAATTTCAATATTTATATGAAAAAATTAAATAAAATACAATAGTTTTATGAAAAAAATTAAATTACTTAACATGTTTATATTAAACAAATTAAATAAATTACAATATTTATATGAAAAAAATTAAATAAATTTAAATATTTATATAAAAAAATGAAATAAAATAAATATTTATATGAAAAATTAGAAAAATAACAATATATATATAAAAAAATCTAATAAAATACAATATTTATATGAAAATATTTGAAAAAGAATATTTATATGATAAAATTTTTCCCAAATCTCGATACCCCTTATTTTAGGTCTCGAGTGTAGAGACCGATGATTGACAGAGGTGCTATGTAAGGAAATGTACACACATAGACACACACATACACATACACACAGAGAGACAATTTCAATTTTATAAAAATATAGTTATAATGAGGATATCACAGAAAGAGGAAAATTTACGTTTGCATTATATAGTGCGGATAGAAAAGGCACAGACACTAGAAAGGTTGCAGAGCTTTTAGGGAAACAATGATTTATTTTTGTGTTATGATATCAGATTATCATTTAGGCAAATATCATTAAATAAAAGGGGCATTTATTGGTGAATGTGTTCTACTTCTTCAATTTCCAGTGTATTCTATCTAGTATTTCACTCAGATGATGTATTTAATTTCTTTACTCCAGGGCTGGAGTGATTGCAACTTATCCTGGAATATGACCCATTACGATGGAATTAAAGAAATATACCTTCCTGAAGAGAAAATCTGGTTTCCTGATATCTGCCTCTACGATAAGTATGTTTAATATTCAAATGTTATATGACTGTTTTAATGGCAGCCATGTTTGGTGTGTGTTCCGGATTTTTCCCCAATTTACTGTTTAATGTAGTATTCTAAAGAAACTCTAAATACGCCATACTCTGATTTTATTGATAATCTACTAAAAAAAAATGTCATTTAAAGGGTTGCTTATTAATTTTGGGATAAATTGTTTGAGTCAAGTTTTCAAAGCCGATGAAATATGAAAAATATTTTTTAAAATTTAAGATAAAATCTAAAATTAACCTCTTTCGTTTCTGTACACACACACAATATATATATATATATGTATATATATATATATATATATATATATATAACTACTTCATTTACTCACATAAACTTAATATACGAAAGTATAGATTTATGCGTAAACTTTAAGTATTTACTTCAAAAGTGCTCAATACGTAGGTAGAGCTAGTTAGTAATTTATAAAATATATATAGCGATTAAGCTACACTGAACATTCTGCGTTTCATCCACTATAGGATTCGCCAAGCCTGACGAATCCTATAGTGGATGAAACGCAGAATATTCAGTGTAGCTTAATCGCCATATATATTTTATAAATTACTATATATATATATATATATATATATATATATATATATATATATATATATATATATATATATATATATAATCATCCACAGACAATACTGTATCGCAGCTCATCAGTGCGGCTAGACAAGCAACTACCTCAAGCCTGGATCCAAACCCGATCGCCAATATATATATATATATATATATATATATATATATATATATATATATATATATATATATATATATATTATTTTGTATTACATATGTATTAATATGTCGTTACAAATTCATTAGCTTGTTTCGATCAGCTAGTTACAAATAACTGGAGACCTCTTTAGGGGATATTGCTTAAACATGCTCATGAATGTGTAGTGACATATTAATGCTTATGAAAACCAAATAAAAAAGTATATATTGCCCTAGTTCAGTATTGAGCACCATTGTATTAAACTCGTTAAATTTTCCTAGTTTGCTTTATCTCTGGAAAATACTAACCTGGAATTACAGAGGGGGAGAAACTGGATGTCTACTAGATATTATCCTTGGGTGTCTTCGATCTCGCCCTGTAAAACATTTGTAAAACCGAGTTTTCTGTCTCATTTTACTCATGATATTTACAACTTCTCATATGTTCACTCCATTTCAGCGCTGAATACCTGCTTCGTGGCTTGAATGAATACTACAGAGTAAAAATAAACTCAAGTGGATATGTTCAGTATTATTTCCCATCACAGCTTCAGACCAGTTGTAATTTAAACGTCAAATACTTTCCCTTTGACGTTCAGGTATTGCCTTTATTCATGATTATATTTGATAAGTTCTTGCTTGCGTATTTTTTAGATTTATAATTATGAGCAGATATATGTATGCGAATAACCTCCACCTACCTGATTTACGCGGAATTCAACTACTTTCACTTTAAAAGTTTTAGATATTTTCTAGTGTGACAGGACCTTTTTCGGGAGCGTTTTTCTCGGAATTTCCTCACCGCCTCCTATTTCCCCGATCGTACAAACATGAAAAGGTTAAAAAATTTTCTCGGAAAAAGCAAAAAAAAAAAAAAACAAAAAAAAAACACTTCGCTAGAAAACTCTCCAACCATATATTAGGTCGGGGCAAAAGTTTTGTTGAATAAAAGTTTTATCTTGAAAATGATAAACTCTATGTTTTTCTAAATCCTAATTCTGTACATATAAGACCTATGAATATCTCACAAGAATATGAAAGATGGGGCAAGAGTTCCTTACCAAATTCTCGTAGGATATTTTTGGGTGGTAGTGAGTAGGAACCTTATCATGGAACGTTTCTCCTATTCTGTTGAATAAACGTCAAAATTTAGTAAAAATATTGCACAAAAATATTAATGGTACGTCAATAATCTAAATAAAAAGTTATAGACTTTAATGGAGATATGTATAAAATGAATTCTAAGTATAAAATGTCTCTTCTTCTAACCGTTAAAAAAAACTTTGCACCAATTTGAGATATATATATATATATATATATATATATATATATAATTAAATAAGATACGTATTATATACGTTTGAAGCCAGACCAACGCATTGTTATAAAATAAACAATGTTTATTTTGTTAGAAATTTATGTTAAAGTCCATAAATATATTTCGACGGAAACCGTCATCTTCAGTATCTCGTCTTTTTTTTTTTTGCCATGTTGTTCACGCGAGATTCACGTTAAGATTTTGTTCCTTAGAAGCACTGGTTGAGTTTGAATTAAATAAGATACGTATTATATACGTTTGAAGCCAGACCAAACGCACCGTTCCAAGACATAAAAAAAAAAAATCTCGCTGAAACAACAAACAGCTAATTCTTTGCTCCAACAACAATATGACACCCCCCCCCCAAAAAAACCCCCGACTCACTGAAGATGATGGTTTCCGTCAAAATATATTTATGGACTTTAACATAAATTTCTAACATAATAAACATCTGTTTATTTTATAACAATGCGTTTGGTCTGGCTTCAAACGTATATAATACGTATCTTATTTAATTCAAACTCAACCGGCGCTTCTAAGGAACAAAATCTTAACACACACACACACACACACACACACACACACACACACACACACACACACACACACACACAGATATATATATATATATATATATATATATATACTAGCAGGAGACACGACATTGCGCTGAACTAAATGATGATCAGCGAATGTTTCACATTCTTATATTTTCAATGTCATCGAAATCAGTGAAATCGCCCATTTTCCTATCAAATCGATTGGATGCCTGATCTAGTTGGGGACCCATCACGGTGCACTGCGAGGAAGCGTCACATGCCTCCCCGCATTAAATTAGTTCACAATAGATTTTAGTCAAAAATAATTTTATAAAATGAACAGTACAGTGTAATGTATTACACTGTACTGTTCATTTTATAAAATTATTTTTTATATAGAAAGCCTTGAAAGAATGTTTTTAATGAAAAAGTCAACGCTTCAATTGTGCTCTAAACACATACATTCATTTCAAATGCGCAGATTTCATATAAAAAATACTGTTGAATTTATATGCCTGGTTTTACTGCTTGTGCAGTGATAATGTCTTGAATATGAGTTTAAAATGAAAAAGTCAACCATCTCACTTCAATTTTGCTCTAAATAGACACGTTTATTTCGAACGCGCCCTTTTCATAAAAAATAACCGACTGTTTTCGGGCCTTCTGGGTTGTGTGATAATAAAGCTTATCAAATGAAGTGATGTTAGGCTGTGCAAGGTGTTAACTTTGATCAAAACCGCTTGTTCCTTCTTTCATTGGAATTTTCGAAAATCGATATTTGTCAAAGACATTCTGATACAGAACGTATCTTAGAACACTTCCATGCACATAAATACCTTTCTATGAAATTTCATGAAAATCGACCAAGCCGTTTTGGACTTTATAGCAAACGAATTCAAAAACACACAAAGACAAATTTCCTTTTAAAGTATTACTGTTAGTTTGTTTGTTCACACGTTAGTGTATTTTTTTTTTACACAGTGATCACCACTTATCAAGGCCTGGAAGCCACTCAGGGATTATTGCAAGTACATTACGTTAGTGTGGAGATTTGATGAAGTGTTTACTTAAGGGGGCGGTTCATTAGGAATTTGTTAACGTTGGACTTGAAGACATCCAAGTTGTAGTCAGGTGGGAAGCAGGCAGACGGAACAGAGTTCCACAGGCGTGCAGTTCTAAGAAAGAAGCTTTGTTCATGGAATCCACGTTTTGATTTAGGCAAAGATAAAGAGTGGGGGAAATTTTTGACAGTGGATTCAGCTAGACGGGTGTTTTTCGTGAAAGATTGGCGAGGTGGGACCAGAGATTGAAGTTCAGATGAGCACCCGCCATGGAAATAACGATAAAACAAGGATAGGCTCGCAACGTCTCTTCTGTGGGAGAGAGATTGCAGGGTAGAGAAAAGGGCATCCCCCACTAAGCCATGAAGTCTATTTTGTACTCTGTCAAGGCAGGATAGGCTGCTTTTAGCAGCTCCTGCCCAGATATGGCAGCAGTATTCTATCCATGTACAGCTAGTATATATATATATATATATATATATATATATATATATATATATATATATTATGTGTGTGTGTGTGTGTGCGACGAAGTAAGTTACACAAGAAGGGTTATATTTCATTCCAAGCACTGTTGAATTAAAAATTATAAAAATATATGTAATATATTATACGATTTTTCGCGATTTGTTTAACATTAAGGATAAAATGTTCTACAATAGTTTTCACATTGATATTTATATGAAATCCTTTGAGCTAAAAAAATAACTCTTCAGTAAGAGACATTTTATTTTTTCTTAATGTTTTATCTGATACCAATAAATCAGGTTGTCTGAAAATGACAGTTGTCTGACTTAAAATGCCACTACGAAACAACCAAACAAAACACCATGAATAAATATTTAAAAAAATAAGATTGAAGTATAAAAAAGGTTGATATACTATAGAAAAAGAACCTCCCCGAAAGCCATGAATAAATATTTGAAGCTCTAAAGAACTTGGAGTATTATAACTTTTATCAAAACGTCGGATTCAATATTAAATAACCCAGAAATTTCCGAATAAAAGAAAACAAACAACCAACTTTATCATTTACCTTCGATGATTGGGACCCTATTTTATTTTAATATTAAGCCGAACACTAGCGAAGCATATTTTTCTGCGTATATTCGTTTTTAAATAAAAAACAACAACTTTTCTCTTCTTTTCGTGCCAGACCTGCAATCTTTCATTTGGTTCCTGGTCGTATCATGACTCGGAGATAACGATGATGAACGAGAAAAATGTTGGGGATCGCTCAAGATTCCTCGTCAACGGAGAGTGGGAACTAGTCGACTTTTCTGTCAAGAGAATTAACGAAAAATCAAGCCATTCCAACTCGACATTCTCTGCCGTCGTTTTTCAGATAAAGATACAGAGAAAACCGGCCGTCCATCTACTGAACTTAATTTATCCATCGATTCTGGTCTCGGCTATCGGCCTTCTCGGCTTTTTCATCCCTTCTGAATCCGGAGAAAAAATATCTATCAGCGTCACCGTGCTGTTATCCTTGGCTGTTTTTCATTTAGTCATCAGCGAAACATTGCCGAACAACTCGGACAGCTTACCCTACCTTAGTAAGTACGCACCCTTGCTTGCAGTCATTATTTGTGTCAGGATTGTCACTAAATGTAAGGATATCGTTTTTATCTATCCTCTCTCCTTCGCTTTTTTTTCACACTTCGTATTTTCTCCCACGCACGCATAGGCACTCCCCCTCCCCACACATATATATATATGAAGAGAGAGAGAGAGGGAGAGAGAGAGACAGAGACAGTGACAGAGACAGACAGACAGACAGAGACAGAGACAGAGACAGACAAGAATAGAGAGTAAGAGAGAAATATACAAGTATATGTATAAATAACGTCTCTAGCTGTTTTTTTGCGATGGACTCATATCTCTCTCTGATGAGATGTTTGCTGAATTTCGGTATTCAACTAAATACGTGTAACACGTACTTTATAAACATACGAATAAAATACTGTAAATGTGAAATAAATACATCCGATTTATGAATGATAACTTACGATATATATATATATATATATATATATATATATATATATATATATATATAAAATATATTTTAGTCATCGACATACAGACCTGTTTCGTTGTATCACAACTCATCAGTGCCGCTAGACTAACACCTCTCCCAAGCCGAGGATCGAACCTAGAACCGTCGTGATGACAGTCGGCAGTCCTACCCACATGACTACGGAATCGGTGGCCGAAATTAACCTATCCGAACGATTATTTTTAAATAAACATTCGTCCGCTACTCGTAGAGGGCTCAAACGTTTGTTTGTAAACAAATCGCGAGCTTCGCATTATTTCAGCTAAATTAAGCAGCGAGTAAGATAATTTACAAGAGTGCTCTACCAAAGAGGGGAGCTTTATAAAATATATTTTAGTCATCGACATACAGACCTGTTTCGTTGTATCACAACTCATCAGTGCCGCTAGACTAACACCTCTCCCAAGCCGAGGATCGAACCTAGAACCGTCGTGATGACAGTCGGCAGTCCTACCCACATGACTACGGAATCGGTGGCCGAAATTAACCTATCCGAACGATTATTTTTAAATAAACATTCGTCCGCTACTCGTAGAGGGCTCAAACGTTTGTTTGTAAACAAATCGCGAGCTTCGCATTATTTCAGCTAAATTAAGCAGCGAGTAAGATAATTTACAAGAGTGCTCTACCAAAGAGGGGAGCTTTATAAAATATATTTTAGTCATCGACATACAGACCTGTTTCGTTGTATCACAACTCATCAGTGCCGCTAGACTAACACCTCTCCCAAGCCGAGGATCGAACCTAGAACCGTCGTGATGACAGTCGGCAGTCCTACCCACATGACTACGGAATCGGTGGCCGAAATTAACCTATCCGAACGATTATTTTTAAATAAACATTCGTCCGCTACTCGTAGAGGGCTCAAACGTTTGTTTGTAAACAAATCGCGAGCTTCGCATTATTTCAGCTAAATTAAGCAGCGAATAAGATAATTTACAAGAGTGCTCTACCAAAGAGGGGAGCTTTAATGATGCTACGATTCGGAAATATTTCCCGATTCCGATACAATTACGGATTCTGCTCTAAATTCCCTATTCCTATAAACGTACCTATTTCTATTCCGATGCTTAAAAAAAAGTTTCTTTAACATTTATTTAAAGATTCTCTGTTTATTTTTTAAAAAGTTAAAATGCTTTTAGCCACTCCCTTCGTCTAATGTTCGCATTTATTTTGCAAAACGTAATAATAAACTTGGGGAAGCGCCCATCTGACAGGTGTACATCTTTCTAAATATCTTTCTTTCTTTTTCCTAGTAATTGATTTGAAATTTTGTAGACTAGATTGTTTTGTAACAAATCTACTTTTGCATATGGTTGCCGTTAATGCTATTTAAAAATTTTATAAATGATAAAAATGAATTGATGATTGTTTTGTAATATAAGAAACAGTTCCGGAATAGAATAGTTAACATAGTAACTTCAGTAAGTAGGTATTGTAAGAGCTGCACCAAATATGACCTCAATCTTTTGACAAAATCAGGACAAAAGATGATGATGGTTCCAGTACGTAGGGCTAGTGCACACTATTTTCAGGGTAACGGTTAATTGTCAATGGATAATAAAATTTGTACGACATTTAATGCATTTAATGCATATGTATATATACTCTCCTGCAACGCACACCACTGGACCGATCATTACCAAATTTGACCTGGTTATGGTCTCCGAACGAGGGATGGTGTATACCATTTTTCAAGGTCCATATAAAGGTCGGAGATTAAGGTATTTCACGTTGACCTTGGAAAATGGTGTGCACAAGCCGTGGGTAGGGAACCATCATCATTTTTTGTCCTGATTTTTTAATACTTGCTTAAGCGCATGTATTTATATTATTTAGGCTCGTTAGTCTTCCATTCTAATTTAATGTGTGATTTTTACAACGTTTTGGTCGATGTAACCTTCGATCTTCTTCAGGTGTATCCTGTCGCACTTGGGAATGTTTCTGGTGGACATTAGACGGAATTTCGAACAGAACCTTGTGCTTACTTCACGAGAGAAGCATGAACTTGTTCCGTCAGCCATGACTGTGTATAGGTCCTAAGTAATTCGTAGGTGTGTTACACGGTCGACTACATTGAGAATTCAGTCATGGTTGACGGAACAAAAAAAAAATGTTACCCTCGTGATGTAAATAAAAGGTTTTGCTCGAAATTCCGTCCAAATTCCTGAGTTCGATATAAACATTTCCGAGCTCGACACGATACACCTGAAGAAGGAGAAAGTTACATCGGCCAAAACGCTGTGAAAATCACACTCAAGATGAGACTAGTTGTCCGATGAATCCAAATCATATGAATAATCAATCGTCATCTCAAAGATTCAGAAAGTGTTTATTTAGTCAAAATAATTGGAATAGCAATCCATGTTCATAACGGCTATTCACTGTGGCTTGAGTCGGTTGTACCAAATGTGATCCAGTTAAAAGTACTGACTTGGATGTATCAGCTTACTTTTAATCACACTGAACCCCTCTCAGTCCAGTGTACGCGGGTTACTACATCTTTATCTAGTATCGGGATTACTTCTAAACAAGTTGTTTCTCTTTTGTAGGTTATCTCTTTCTCGGGAATATGCTGTTTGTCGGCTTATGCTGTACAATGTCTATTGTTGTACTTAACATCCATCATATAAAGGCAGATAACTCCATATTCATTCGCATTATACGATATTTAAAGGCAAAGAGAAAATTGATGAAAATCGCAGACAAATCAACGTATGATCTCACACAGGTAATTTATTTGATACAAACTTTCGCTGTCAACGGTTCATATGCAAATATACTTCGGTATTGATGTCAGCCAATTGTTGTCGTGTGCTTTCGAAAAACATATAAATTGCTTTCGTTCGCCTTTAATAATCTTATGATATGATCTCTAAAGATAGCCATTCATACTGGAAGCTGATAAAATTTTAATTCAACCGCCCATGTCGTGTGGCATAGAGGGATTCTAGAAAAGCTCTAAAATGTAAAGCCCAAACATAAAGTGTTGTAAGAAATAATTGGAATTCAGCGTTTTGTGTTAAATCAAATTCAATGCAAATCTGCAATACTTGACTGCTTTAATAGGAGACTGTATTATACAACACTAAAACTTCTTAATCTGCAAAAGGTACTTAACATTGTGAAATTAAAAAAAAAAAAAAAATTTATTACATTTTCACCCCCAAACAAGGCACATTGCCACTTTGTTTTAGGGGGCTACTATCAGGGACATAAGCATCAAGGGTACTGTGTAGGGAGTTGGGCAGCAAGATGTCGGTTCACGCTGCACTTGAACTTCTGCATGTCAGTACAGTCGGGAAGCAGGTACCCGAAAGGGAATTCCAAAGTTTAGCTGTTCTGGGGAAGAAACTATTGGAGTAGAAGGCTCTCTTACATCTAGGGATCTCTACTGTGAAGGTGTGGGATTTAGCTGCTTGTCGAGTTTGTCGGGAGTATTTACGTCGAGGGGACACAAGTAATTGCAGTTCGTCAGAGCATTCACCGTTAAAGTACTTGTAGAACAGGCAGAGGGATGCAACATTTCGTCGATGTTACAGAGGCTGAAATTTAGTTGACAGTTCGGAACCTATCAGATTAGCGACTCTCTTTTGAACCTTGTCTAGGAGCGAGAGACTAGTGGCAGATGCACCAGCCCAAATACGACAACAATACTCCGTACATTCATTAAGTGACGTTTAATACCTATTGCAGACATTTCACAAAACACGGATATGAATTCTAACGAAAGGCTCCCGCATACTTTCACGCCAGTTACATGAAACTAAATAAAATATTCCATGTTACAACACAATACATGTGTTATTGTTAATTGGTTTAGGAGTGGATCATGTAAATACAAAGATATAAATATATACGCATACTTTGCTATACGTAGTACGGCATAATTATGTTGACACACCGGTTCTCGCGAGATCAAAGACGTTAAACCTGGTTAGTATTGTTTGGGAATACCAGGCACCGTATGTAGGTGGACGCCGACACCTTCCTGGAAAGATTGCAAAATACCTTACGTTGTCAACTTCCTCTAACGGTGATATACGTGCAACTGGAAATCGCTCGCGAGTTTCCTTCTTGCATGAAACTTTCTCCTTCGGATGAAGCCAGTAAAACCCGCATAAGGGTTAGTGCCGCAGATTTCATTTCATTTTGTAACTAGCTATATATAAATAGAAATAAGCAGACACCTTCATTTTATTTGCAAATGCATTAAATGTCGTACACATTTTATTATCCATTGACAAACAGTTTATAAGTATACTAATAACTTATTATGTTTTCTTATATAATTTGCTTACATTATGCTGATTATTTTTGTGCTTGTTTATTCAAATAGGTTCCGCCTAAACATACGGCAATGACTGATGCGAATCTGAACGGAGAATACGCGCAGAAAACTGCCGGAGAAAAGCAGCAAAGATCTGGTCATGCTATTCAGCAAGAGTCATTATTCAAGGAAATCGTTGGCGAAATGAAAAGATTTTGTGATGCTAAACGGAAAGCTGAAGAATTGAAAGCGGAAATAACCACGATTGAAAATTATGTCAATCGATTTTTCATGATATTAGCAATTATTACCTTTCTAATTCTTTTCTTAATAATAATTAACCTCTCTGAGTTTTTCAAACTTTGAAATCCCACGCTTATTTATAATCAATGAGTATTTTCGTGTCATGCCCTTTGTCGATAGATATTTGTGTGCATTTAACCCCTATTTAGTATACAAATACTTGTCTAGTCATATCTGTCAAAGAGATTCAATAATTGTGCGAGTTTATGAGTAAGAACATGGATTACTCGACATTATAAACAAATGAGTTCTTAGTTTTTTTTAAGGATATAAAAATATTTTGCAAGGTACATGTAAATATTGTTGCTTAGATGTTCATTAAGAACCACGAGGAAAAAGTGTGTACCAAAATGACAAAGTCTGACCAGACCTCTGTTCCATAGCATACAGTGGGACCTAGGTGAAAAAGAACATGATAAAACAGAGCGTGATGAAGAAACAGATTAAAACTAAGAAAAACTAACACAGCACAATTACACTGTTTCTCAAATCCTAGTTGAGATAATACTAGCAAAATAATTTCTTTCGAGAAACAGAAATACGTGGTAAAAGTCTCACATTTAATAAATCTTAGATAAAAAAAAGCAGAACAAAATGTACGCATTCAAATAGAACTCATGAAAAAATGATGACATTTTTTTAGAATCAAGCGGGAAGGTTCACAACAAAGTACACCTTTCTTTTAGAAACAAACCAAGAAGTATATAAAAGAAGTTAGGAAAACATGAACACAGCAGACTTGATATTTAACCTGAATTCCAGTGAGAAAAATCAAAGAAAAATTAAATTTTCCCTCAGAGTTAGATGAGAAAATACATAGAAAAATTCAGGATTAATTATTAGTTATTGGATGCTTTGGACTACAATTCTCATCTTGTAAGTCATTTTCACAACGTTTCGGTCGATGTAACCCCTGACCTTCTTCAAGTGTATATTTTCGAACTTGGGAATATGGACGGAATTTGGAACGGGATTTTTTTTATTTAATCCACGGAAGCAATATGTCCTCATTCTGTCATTTATGAATTATTAGAAGTCATATGCAATTCGCAAGTGTATATTTGAGTGTCGCCAGCACCGAGAGTTGAAACTTCAACCCCCAGAAGAGTGCACGTACAACTAAATTTTACCATCTACTCTGCCAGAGTGCTCAAGAGTAAACGTTCTATTCAGACCAACGAAATAGTAAATAGCAAATACAAGGAGGTAGTTCTAAAAGTAAAACATCCTTCTTTATAACTTGAAAGGTTGAAGAGCTACGAAGAAAAAGAGTTGTACCATCAAAACGAGTGACCGTTTGTGCCTCAGCATCTAGTTTTCTACATAGTTACCACTATTTTCAATGAACTTTTGCCGGCGGTGAACGAGGAGGGTGAATGGGCGTCCGGTGTGCACTTTATCATACGTATCGTTCCAAATGTAACGCCTTCTATTTTTTTAAACTCAAAATATTGAGGAGCTACGAAAGAAATAGAGCTATCATTAAAACGAGTTCCATTTTGTGGTCGTGAATTATTTTTCTATATAGTCATTATTATTCTTAACAACGCGGAGGCGATCCAGAGTACTGTTTGTAGCAGTTTAAGCGCCATTAATATAGTTTCCCCGTCAATGTGAACATAAATTGAACATGGATTTATCACTTGTATTCATATATATTATAGCAACATGTGATAGCTAAGCTAATAAAGATGCAAGTATTAACAAATAATTTTTGTAATGGTTAAGTTATTTATTATTCGATTTGATTGAGAAAGAAAGCACCATTAGTAACTAAATTTAAGCAGCCTTTATAGTTGCGTTTGTAGAAACAAAACGCCCTCCTCCCCAAAATGGCCACAAATGAAAAAGAGGAAGAACCACGATGAGTCGAGTCGAACGCAAGATGATTAAAAAACAGTAATTACACTTTAAAAATCTTCTGAACTGCTGAAGATCGAATTATAAGAAGCGTTGAAATTAATATTCTAACCAAAAGAGATATTATTTAAAAACAACTTTTATGGAAATCGCTCCAAACAAAGCAGAACCCACTTGATATAAAAAGCTAAACTACCACATACAAGTAAAAAAAAAAAAAAAAATAACTAGTCAATAATAAATATTATAGGCACAGATTTCAACACAGAAAACAATAATTCTACTTTAATCAGAAATATCACTTTTGAAATGTGAGGACTAAAGTATAAAATAAGAGAAGAAAGAGTTATGAAGCTGTAGAAAGTAAAGATCCCTATTTTATATTGATTATATCACCATCTTAATTCTTACGTTGTCAACTACTCAGTAATTTTATTCTGCCGCTTTCTGTGGGTGAGTTTTTCTCTTAATCAGAAATATTTTCTAAACTTCAAATGAAATGCTTTTTCTTTTAGTAACTTATGACTAGACTGCCCCTCTTCCGAGATCCACGTTTTTAAATATCGGTCTCAGTTATTTTTCTTCTATGCTCCGCAACGTTTTTGAATGAAGGTTAATTTTCCCTAGAAGATGCATTTTCATTATATAATCCAGAACTTGTAAAGCAATGTGTTATATAGGTTAAGACCAATTATTATGATTACTTATCTTTTCCCCTAAAAAAATAACAAAACACGCAAACGCGTTTCGTTGTTGCTGTTAGTTTTGTATTCAGCTTAGAAAGATTGTGCTGATCCACCTGAATCTTCAACACCGAATGCAGCTATTTTTTAGCCTGCTATATTGCATGTGTTTAACTCTGACACGGAGAACAACACGGCTGTTACATGCAATTTCGAGGAAGATGGTGCCCATAATACACATCGTAATCGTGTAAAGAAACCTCGCTATTATTATTCCATTCGTTTATGACTTCGGGGCATATAACTAATTAATTAGAGAAAATAGGATAAAATTAATAGATAAGAAAGTATTTTCGCACCTGTCGCGCCCTATCATATCAATAGGAAGAGTTTATCGGGGCACAATGGATTATCATAACGACCCAACCTTTCTCTACTGTTAGTAATGTAACTTTGATATTATCGCATTTACACTTAGTTGAAGAAAAGTGCTGGGTATCTCATTTTATGTGTTTGCGGGTTTTAATATGAATTTTATTAAATATCTGATTATCAAGTAAAGCATTTTGACATTGTTTATCAATTCTATCATAAATAGTCTTATTAAATACATAGATGGTTCCTTAGCTGGCCGAGATTCAAAGCGTCTTTTCTTTGCCTTTATGTGAAGTATTTTTTAATGTTTTATATTAGCATGCTATATTGCATATGCAGTTTGAAGACTTATTTTGCGTTCTCGTTTAACTCACACTAACTGTGCACTCTTTCAAATTGTTATATTAATCAGGCATAATGAATAAAGAAAGAATACAGTAAAGCATATTAAATAGGAATGTAACCTTAATTTTAACTCAAACTCCCTTCTTGTATTGATGGTCAAATAAAGCTGCTCTTGCTATAATTTTGTTGTTGGCTGTATTTATATCCAGGATCTACTACAAAATAATTAAGAGCTATACAAAATTTTTGTTGAATATCGGAAAAAGTGGCCATTAATTTGTAAAACAAGTGCAGCAACGCCGCGAAACTGGTTTATTTTTTGAGGCAGTCTTGAATAAACTATTTAATTGCAAGACAGCAATCTGAGAAAAAGAAACGTTCTAACCACAAAACGCAAAAGGTCTCATCTTATACGCTGTAAAGAATTTGGCTGTAAGAAAGAAAAATCGTACGTCCGAACAAGAGTATTTATGCTGGTGATCGACATATAGGCGTGTTTTTCATGCATAAAAGACGAGTCTAATAAAATCTTGTTTTCCGTGGTTATCCGACGAGGATCTTCTGTTTGTGAGTCTGGTGATGTTTAAATATTTTAATCCTGGACAGACAGGTGTAGTCACAAATCGAGCATGTGAAGGAGTGCCGCGTCGAGCAAGGATAGCCTGGAGAGTATGCCTCTTTGCATACCTCACTGTATGATGATGTATTCGCTGCTCAATGCAGTATACTCTCTGTGAGCAGCGGGGACGTCAGAGATCCCGGCAGAGTGCAAGTTCCCTAGTGAAGAGGAATCTATTCGATACCTCTTCAGATATCTCTTGTAGTAGTCTTTGAAACGCTTCTTTGCTCACCGGCACTGCGTCGGCCTTAGAGTAATTAACTCTAAAATCTTTTTAACTATTAAAAAATTCTAGCTGGCTGGGTATTTGAATAATGTGCTCCAGCCAGCTGAGTTGGCATTGGATCTTGATGGACTCCACGCTGCAGCTGCTTGACCTCCCAAACACCTCTGTGTGAGGCATGTCCCTCCATGTGATACCCAGGATTTTCTGGAGATATCTTATAGGGAAGGTCTCTATAGTCTTGGCGACTATAGGTCTTTAAAACTCACATCCATACAGCAATGTGGTGATGCATATTGATCTGTACATTAGAATTTTGAGTCTGAGATTGCTGTTCTGAATAAAATATTTTTTTAACCGACCAAAGGATGCAAATAAGTACTTGAGGCGATTCTGGATATGTCATCCAATGAGCAGGTGTTAGATATTACGTTTCGCAGATGTGGATATAGGCACTTTGAGCATGTGTTGCCTTGCTGCTGTGTGAGTTATTCGTTTTGGTGGGATCTCAACAATGTATCTACAGAATACCCATGCCTTCCTGGTGTTGATCGTCAGTCCCATCTTAGTGTATAAAATTACAGATGCTTAAATTATTTATTGTCGTGCCTTATGGGAAATTACGGCACAGTGGTCGGCGTAGTTAAACTCAATGAGGATCTCTAAAGTCAGCTTAATCGTTGCCTGCAGCCTCGTGATGTCAAATAGATTACCATCAAGCGTGAGGTTAATGGCAACTCAAGCCTGTTTCCTCATCGCCCTAAGTAGCAGTGTCGTAAAGTAAGTACACAGCCTTGCCCTACTCCAGTTTCTACACCAAAGGATACTGCACTGTGCCGTCTAACTACCGCTTGGGTCATTATCCTAGAATGGAACTGTGCAAGGATGTTGAGAAACTTGGGTGGGCGCCCAAATCTCCAAAGGAACTGTGTGACAAACTCTCGTGTTCACACCTCTGAAATGTAGGGATGCGGTATCCGTGTACATAGGTAACCTCCTCTTTAAAAAGATCAATTAGAATGTCAAATCGAAGGGATTTTGTTGTTTTTAGTATTTTGACAGCATGCAGGATATTTTTAGAGGTTGGTAGTAATCGAAATATGTTCTAGTGTGATGTTCAGGGAGCTCAGCAAAGACAGTTTGGTCTACTGAGGTGGGTTGGTTTAGCAGTGTGTTTGAAAGTTCACCTAATCGCTCCAATATCATAGTCTGATCTTTGATTAGAGATGCTCTGTCAACAGATCTAACACGTGAGCAATTTCTGGAGTTGTAGATTGCTTTTACTGCATCATAGAAACTGTGTATATCGCGGCTACCAACGTGGTCTGGATCTCATTGGTTTTTGAAAACCATCAAACATCTTGCAGTGTTCTGAGAGTTGTTTGCGTGTCAGAAAGAAGTGCTTGCCATAGCCGTTTATGGATTTGAAATTATGGGTTGTTCAGGGTTGTTCTGTATGCTTCGTGCCTTCTATCCAGGAGTGTAGAGATCTCGCTGGCATTCTAGTCAAACTAGTCCTGGTATTTTTGTTTGGGGGGGGGGGCTGAAATGTCGAGAAGGATGGTGGACAAAGAGGTACACTTCTAATCTCTCCTGAACACTGAGCTTATCAACTGCACTATGTCTTCCAGCTTCTCAGTAAGGATTCGACGGAGTGTCACTACTGAAGAGTCCGGTGCAGTAGAATGTTTTCCTTTAATGTTCTAGGCACCGAATATGAATTCTGATAGTCGGACCAGCAATTGACCCCACACATAGCTCTTATAATGAGCATGTCATTCAGGTTCGCACTCTTCACGAACGTATACTTCATCAGGTGCTAATGTTTCGACCCTGGATGCATCCAGGATGTCTTATATTTAATCTTTTGTTGGAAGAGATAGTGTCTGTGATGATAAGATCGTACTCCGCACACAGATTTATGCCATTCAGATTGACCTTTCTAATTCCATAGGTGCCGATCACGTCATTCCAGCTTTGCAAGTTCTTCCCGGTTTGCTTTGAGCAGCATGATGTTTAACGCCTCGGGATGTGACGGAGGATGTCGTCACGTGCTTGGTAAAAGTAATCCTTCTCTTTATCAGTCTATGTCAGTATTGGAGCATAGGCACATACTAACTAATTTCTGCATTTTGCAAGTTGGATGCGAAAAGTAATGATCCTTTCGCTGACACTTATTGGTTACTGAAAGTTTAGACAGGAGGTTTGCAAAGCCAATTCCCTGAAGGCGTTGCTCTTTGATGGATATCCTTTCCAAAAGAACGTATAACCCTCACCTAGTTCAATTAGTGGACTTTTCCCAAAGAATCTGGTCTCTCTAAGTCCAGCTACGTCCACATTGCAGTGTTTTAGTTCACTAGCAATGAGATATGTCCTGCGCTGTGGTCTGTCCAGACTGGTATTCAGGAGTGCCCAATGTGCCATGCTGCAATTTTAAATGGTATTGTTTTTCGACAGTGTGATTGGAATGTCCCACCAGGTGCGGTATCCTGTGCTTGTACTATTCGGAGCGGGCAATGTTTAGACCACTTTTCCAGACCTTTCCACAATTCGGGTGATCAGTGCAGTTCCTAAAAAGAACTGCTGAGCCTCAGAAGATTTTGCCGAAAAAAAAACTGTCATTAAATCCCAGCTTCTAGCGGCAGATGCACTGAAACGCTAACGTGGATTCATCTATAACACAGTGAAACCCGTAGTATGTACCGGTAAATAAGTGTAGTTCTAGGTGGTTTTTATTCGAACACCCACGCAAACCCAATAGGGTGGTATTGATTTGTTCTACGATGACGGAAATGATGTAAGATTCCTGTATTTCCTGCATCAACAGTGGCTTGCAGGTAAAGAGCAAAATTAGAAAAAAAATATTTATAAAAATGAAAACGTCCAAAGTATACCTCCAAGTCTCCAGGGAAGAGACGCGCCGCGGACCGGATTCAATGGTGCTAGGTAAACCACCGTATTTTTGCTTGCTGTATCCTGAAAGAGATTACTTCAATTTCATATTATTCATTTGCGAGTTAATTACGGATTCTGTACGGGACAAATAATTGAATCCAGACGTAATTTTGAGCTTTTATTTGTAAAACTTAATTATTAAATTCTGAATAAAATGAAAATGAGGTTTTTAGAGTGGCGTAATGGGTGCGTTTTTCTTGGCGAAACTATTTTCATTGTAGAGGCGACTGTGCCAGTGGAAAGGAGGAACCAAGACGACTTACATTCTCCAAAGAACTGCAGGCAGCTACCAAAATCTATGCTTGGGGAACCGACTAGAAGCGTATAGCTACCAGATTTGAATTTGCATGACCCCATCTTTTGATTTTCTGTCAAGGTTTACTCCGAAAGCCTTTTCCGTGATGTAATGAAAGGTTTGAAATTAGACTTGCCCTTTTCTAGATGAGCTACCATCCAATTTTGATGAGCTTCAGCTGTACTAAGTAGCGAGTTTGAAGGGTCAAGTGGATTGTCTTTGACAATTCTCCCACTTAGTACAACAGTTTCGCCAGGCTTAGTAGCTAAACCACACGAGAAAGCTGGAGCTAGACTGGGTTGTCAGACGCTATTTGAGACGCAGTTTTGGTTTTATGCACACCTACATACGCAGGAAAACACACACACGCACACACACACACACACACACACACACACACACACACACACATATATATATATTTTCTATATAAATAAAATGAACTCATTTTTTCCCTCTGAGTTTGACCTTAATAGGATTGAAAATCTAGAGATTTTATGCAGATGTACTGTACACAAACTGAGGTGCGTTATAGGCATATTACCTATCCACTACCTCGCTGATAGGAGCTTCCTATATTTTATTTGGTGAGAGTTTACTGCCAAAACCGGTTACCATCAATGGAAGTAGTAAATTCTTCTCTCTCTAATAAATTCATACTTCCACCGCCACCCATTTACACCATCCGTGACCGTTCACAGGAGATAATTACGGACGAACACCGGGTTAGGTTTCTATAAAAACTGGACTGCAATTCAGATGAAACGCACCAAGCTTACTTTTACGTTCGTTCAAAATAAAAAAAAAACAAAAACAAACCAAAAAAACATTCTCTTTTCTTTCCATAAAATAAAAATTATATTACTTCATTTTCGTTTCATTTATTTATTGCTTTTTTTATTGTATTCCATTTGGGGTTTTTATGTTTTTTTTTCTGTTTTTCGTTTTCCCGAACTTTCCATTTTCAGATTTACTTCTTCTCTCTTCCCGTTTTTTCTTTTTTTCGCCAAGTTTACCATCTTTCTTTTTATTTTTATTTATTTGTTTATTTTCCATTTTCCATTTTCCTTTTTTTATGTCTTCTCTCCTTCCGTCATACCTTTTCCTTCGTCAAGGTTAACATCGTTTCTTTCTTTGTAAAACAGCCGGGGGTGTTTTACACGAAAAAAATACATTAAAACGAATCTTTCCTTTTTCTTCCGTTTCCTTGCTTTTTGTTCGCTGTCTTTCCAATCTTTTTTCTTTTTTATAAAAACATATCATAAATCATTTCCGTTACATTTCACTTTGTTCGATGCCTTTCTCTCTATTTTCATCGTTTATTTCTTTTTTTTTTACGTATTTTCCTTACAGACGGCAATAGGCACCCTTTCTTCTTTTTTTTTATTGTTAGGAAACATCCGTCTCAGGTTCGTATATAACAAAATATTTCTTTGGTAATAGTATTACAGGGATGATTTGCGTGGTACTATATACAGAGCTTGGTGTTTTCAAATGCCCACCCATCTACTACTGGCAAAACGCAACGTAATAAAACTTCGTTTATCAAACGAGAATCATCGTGTTAACATAATATGCCATATGTATGAGTTGTTTTAGCACTTGTAATAACGAGAGAAGGGGGTTGAAATCTGTAGTGTTCGAAAAATGTATACAATATAACGACTTTTCTGTGGCTAATTCATTGTTCCGGAGACCAATTTGGAAAATAGTTTTGTCGGAAAGAAAATTATTTTGCATTACAATGTCCTTGTAACAACTTTAGCCTTTCTGATGACAGTATGAAAAAGAAAAAAAGCTGGCGACCGCATTGTTTTAATCAGTGTTGTTGCCAAAAAGTGATCAATTTACAGTTTCAGTGGCAATTACATTGTTACGTAAATCGGCATTGGATTGTTAGAAAAATGCGGATATATGTATATTATATATAAATGCGGATATATATATATATATATATATATATATATATATATATATATATATATATATATATATATATATATAAAATATATATTTTATAAAGAAAGTTCAGTCCGGCTTTGCTCGGGCCCTATGTACTGTTCATAACTTTATGTGCATATGTTTATACATATAAAAAAATTTGACACATTTCCAGGTAACCTACATGTAAAATTTAAAGTTTTTAGATCCTAAATTGGCGGATGACTTCTCAACCTATACCTCTTGACAGCAAAATTACATTGTTACATAAATCGCCAATCTTTCACGAAAAACACCCGTCTAGCTGAATCCACTGTGAAAAATCTCCCCCACTCTATATCTGTGCCTAAATCAAAACGCGGATTCCATGAACAAAGCTTCTTTCTTAGAACTGCACGCCTGTGGAACTCTGTTCCGTCTGCCTGCTTCCCTCCGGACTACAACTTGGATGTCTTTAAGTCCAATGTTAACAAATTCCTAATGAACCGCCCCCTTAAGTAAGCACTTCATCAAATCTCCACACTAACGTAATGTACTTGCAATAACCCTTATCCCTCAGTGGCTTCTGGGCCTTGATAAGTGGTGATCACTGTGTAAAAAAAAAAATTCTCGCCCCAAAACTTATTAAAAAGCTTGCTGCATGTCTGAATATGCTTTATGTAAATTTCAAATGTTTAGACCTCAAATTAGCTGAGTAGTTTGCTAGAGACTGCAAAGGTTAAATGTGTTGAACTTTAACCCTTGGCAGTAATATGTTTCTGCGAAAAACGGAATAAAAACGTTACCCTTCTTGTCTGAATGCACTTTATGTAAAATTTCAAATGGTTAGACGAAAAATTGGCTGAGTAATTTGGTAGAGACCACAAAAGTCAATTCATTTGAACTTTTAAAAATTTTTTTACTATTGATGTGAAAATTCTTTGTGCTAAATTAGGCATAGTTGAATAAGAAATCCTTATTGTTTTTTGTTTTTTTTTAACTAAAATGGAACTATATCTATGTGGGTATTTGAAAGAGTTTTGTAAAATATTTAAAAAATCTTACATATATTCTGTTACAATTCTGCATAAACACTATGAGGAAGATTGGAAATTTGTAGTGTATGTCAGTCTTTCATATATGTTTAATATATAATGAGCATACTATTCCTAAATTTGTTGGATAAGTGAACCAAATAAGTTTGGATTATTCAAACGACTGTTCTTATATTGGATGACAATAATCAAAATAAGAGAAATTCTCAATCCTTAACTAAAAATAAAGAATTAAAATATGCTGTAACTGCTTTTTAAAATACGTATTTATTTATTATACTATTTCGTGTTTAAGAGTTCAGTAATACCATCACAATTGCTCAATAATGACTAATAAAATAAATCAATAAAAATGAAAACACTTACCCTGTATTAATTGTATCTCTTCTGTTACCAAGGTCGCTGAAAAAATGGTGAAATCCTTCTACCGCTCCAGTAGATATCTCACTCCTGAAACAATTCTGTATCTATATAAAATACGTCCAAGGATGGAGCACTGTTGCCGCATCTGGGCAGGAGCTGCTAGGAGCAGCTTTTCCTGACTTGATAGAGTTCAAAATAGACTTCGGAGCCTAGTGGGGTTGCCTTTTTCTCTTCCCTGCAATCTCTTTCCCACAGAAAAGAAGTTTGCGAGCCTGTCTCTGCTTTATTGTTATTTCAATGCCAAGTATGTCTTTCTGCCTCTCTGTCTCCATATTTGCTATCTCTATCCCTTCCGAAACTAAAAGTCGCAATACGGGGCTGGGGGCCCCAAAGGATTGGATTTTTATGAACCGTACTTTTGTGAGTATTTAGCCAGGTTTAATAGTTTTTAAAAGGCTAAAATCATGTTAGCCTTTTAAAAACTATTTAAACTGGATAAAGACCCATAAAATTGAAAAAATCATACATTTTGTAGCTTTATCTTTGTTTATTTTTAATGTTTAATCAGTTGATATGCGTGTCATGTGGTACAGTGTTAATCTCACCAGCTTTCAATGCTACAGTTTTGCTTTTGGTTTCAATTCTAGCTGATGGCACCCAAAAACTTTGTTTTTACTTTTGAAATAAGGATTCTAATATAATATATATGAAATCTGGACAAATTTAAATATCATATTTAAGCGTATTTTACGATGCCGCCTCCCAAGCTTGTATATTATAGAAGTCAACATTTGTAAAGACATTGCACACCTGGGACATTTTTTCACGTCATTAACGCACCATTTATTTTCAAATATTGATTTCTATCGTATTCTTCAGCTCAGTCATCTGTACAATTGGAATAAAGACGAAATGTTGATTAATCTAATCTATAAAACTCACTATGTCTGTCTGTCTATCTGTCTCCATATTTTCAAACACTTTCTTTTCCGACAGTAAAAGTTTTTTCAGTTCATTGCCCTTATGCTACCGTGGAGTCGTAAACGCCGTATATTTGCTTATAATACTTACGTGAAAAATGATGATTCAGTGAAAAAATCCTAGCATTTACACAAGTGAAGATTTTACATCGGTCCTCACGGTAATGTATCAAGCCGCAATACGATTCTGAAGTGGGTTAGTGCACTAAGAACGACTGGTTCATTATTGAAAACTAAACCGACATGTTTGAAGATAACGAGGATTGTACCCTAACAATGAGTGATGAAGCCCATTTTCATCTGAATGGTACATTTAACAAGCAAAACCTTCGGTATGGGCTTCCACTACACAGCACAAAAGTGACTGTTTGGTGTTGTTTGGGAAAGTGCAGGATTTTTGGTTCATTCCTTTTTCAAAAAAGAGAAGAGACTGCAGCGATTACTTCAGATCGCTATATTCAAATGTTTGAAAACAGTTTCCTTCCTGAGCTTCGCAGATGAAAAATCAATAGGGCATCAATGTTGTTCAAACAAGATGGTTCAATTGCTCATATAACGAGAGCGTCCATGACTGCTTCTCGAGCTGCATTCCGTAATCATGTAATTTCACGCTTGGGAGATGTCCCGAGCCTCCGGGCTCAGCCGATCTTTCCATGCGCAATTTTCATCCGTGGAGATTTTTGTAATCATGTGTCTATGTTGGTACACTTGCACACTTGCAGAATTGAACACTGCAATACGTGAAAATATCTAAAAGAAAAAAAATAGGTAAAGAAAGTTTAGTGAAAGTGAAAGCCAACTTTAGAAAGCGGTATCAAATTTGTGCTAGTGAAAATGACCATCATCTGTCAAACATAATTTTTCGCTTTTAAATATTCCATAATGGCGTAACTTAGTAAATGTTTTTATGCACACGTTTTCCGTGACTCGCCATGTATCATTTGTCACATATATATATATATAGGCGAATAAACCCTTTTTGGGGGTCAACGGCCAACTAGCACCGTGTGTGTTTGTGTGTATGTATGTGTGTGCTGGGGTGGAGAGGACTCCCGTAAACCGTGGTGAAGGCAACCTTTCTAGGAGAAGCAAATCTCTAATTTAAAAAAAACATAAAGCGGGAGACCAGTACCCGCATTAAGCTGGTCTGCAGTTTAACTTGTTGCTGGCTATCTTGCTCTTGCTTGTTGTTGGATCTCAACATCTTGAACCAAGAGAGAGAGAGAGAGAGACCCTATTGTCGTACAAAGCTAAGACTATGTAACATCATCTGTGTATAGATACTCCCGCAGGCATTTGTCTATAAAAATGGTCCTGTGGCGATGGAAGTCATTTTCGGGCTCATGGACTTTAAGTGTCTGAGGGAGTGGCACTCGTCTGACAAAACGTTGCAATCATCATATATATATAAATTCAGTAAAAATGGTAATTCGTAAAAACCTGAATGCTCAATACTCAATACTATTGCAGAACAAATATATATATTTTATTACCGTTTTATCTGCTTAGTTGCACATGTTTCGGTTACCGAACTGTATAAACGATCTATCTTACACTCATCTTCTCCACCTTCTCTCTCTCTCTCTCTCTCTCTCTCTCTCTCTCTCTCGTTATATCCGTGTCTGGTTGAATATTTTAAACTCCCCCTTGCCCCTTACCACCTTCCAATGTTTCTTAAATCTTAAAACTAAACCGCTGTCGAATCAGAATTGGAATCCCCCCCTTTTTTTTGCTTCTTCTAATATTGTTTTTCCTCATTCTAATAATCATTTCGATGTAGTTACTGGATCGGTGATACGATTCGGTAACCGAAACCTGTGTAACTAAACAGAAGATAAAGCGGTAATAATAATAATAATAATAATAATAATAATAATAATAATATATATATATATATATATACACGCACTCACACACAGAAAGAGAAAGAGAAAGAGAGAAAGAGATAAATATGCATATAATTAGCACACGAAGCCCATTAGTCACTATAGTCAACATGTGGTAGTTTTAAATCGTTTTATTTCACTGAGATAACAGATCTATAAAGAAAAATACAATGCGTTTATTTGTCCCTCGATACCGATTTTACAGACATACTGTAAACTCAGCCGGCATGCTACATACACAAATCAATATGCCCTGTCCTCGATGTTGTGATGATCTTACACAAAACCTTAGAAATATATAAATTGATAATCAGACTAATGCACATTGTTTTTCGTTTATTAAATATATACTCTTAAAAATATGGATCTGGAAAATAGAAGGATCAAAGATACTTCTGTTCTTACTTTTGAATTTTATATACGTTTGTTATAATCGAAGTACTTCAGACTAGGTATGAACTCACTTGATACAAGGGAATGAATTAAGGAATTGTGTTTATCGTAAAGACAGATAATCCATATTTTCTAAAGATCGAGGTTATATAGCATTTAGAAGGAAAGAAAAAACTAACTATTTCGAAATACGCTACTGGAATTGACTGATGTGTTAAACTGAAAGATTAAAAGCGATTTGTTAAGATCAATACGACAATCTTGAAGAAACAAATAAGTAAATATATGAGACAATTCTAATGAATGCATGTTATAATCGAATTCATTTGAACACACGAGATTAGCAAAATCAAGTCTGTGATACAGCGTGTGCAGAAAAAAGAACGAATAAAACTAAACAAATTATAGAATTTTCTTGAACCTTATCGAAAACGCTCGAATGTTATAAAGATTTACTTTTTCAAGACATGACAACAATACCACATGCAAACAATACCACATACAAACAATACCACATAAAACAATACCACATACAAACAATACCACATACAAACACTACCACATACAAACAGTACAACATACAAACAATACCACATACAAACAGTACCACATACAAACAATACCACATGCAAACCATACCACATACAAACAGTACCACATTAAACAATACCACATACAAACAATACCACGTACAAACAGTACCCCATACAAACAGTACCACATACAAACAATACCACATACAAACAGTACCACATACAAACAATACCACATACAAACAGTACCACATACAAACAATACCACGTACAAACAGTACCACATACAAACAATACCACATACAAACAACACCACATACAAACCATACCACATACAAACCATACCACATATAAACAGTACCACATTAAACAATACCACATACAAACAATACCACATACAAACAATACCACATACTAACAGTACCACATTAAACAATACCACATACAAACAATACCACATACAAACAATACCACATACAAACAGTACCACATTATAACAGTACCACATACAAACAGTGCCAGATACAAACAGTACCACATACAAACAGTTCCACATACAAACTATACCACAGACAAACAATACCACATACAAACAGTACCACATGCAAAACATTACCATATACAAACAATACCACATACAAACAATACCACATACAAGCAAAACCACATACAAACAATACCACATACAAACAATACCACATACAAATAATACCACATACAAACAGTACCACATACAAACAACACCACATACAAACCATACCACATACAAACCATACCACATATAAACAGTACCACATTAAACAATACCACATACAAACAATACCACATACAAACAATACCACATACAAACAATACCACATACAAACAATACCACATACTAACAGTACCACATTAAACAATACCACATACAAACAATACCACATACAAACAATACCACATACAAACAGTACCACATTATAACAGTACCACATACAAACAGTGCCAGATACAAACAGTACCACATACAAACAGTTCCACATACAAACTATACCACATACAAACAATACCACATACAAACAGTACCACATGCAAAACATTACCATATACAAACAATACCACATACAAGCAAAACCACATACAAACAATACCACATACAAACAATACCACATACAAATAATACCACATACAAACAGTACCACATACAAACAGTACCACATACAAACAGTACCACATACAAACAATACCACATACAAACAATACCACATACAAACAATACCACATCCAAACAGTGCCACATACAAACAGTACCACATATAAACAGTACCACACACAAATAATATCACATACAAACAGTACCACATACAAACAATACCACATAAAACAATACCACATACAAACAACACCACATGCAAAACATTACCATATACAAACAATAGCACATACAAACAGTACCACATACAAAAATACCACATACAAACAGTACCACATACAAACAATACCACATATAAACAATACCGCATACAAACAGTACCACATACAAACAATACCACATACAAACAGTGCCACATACAAACAGTACCACATACAAACAGTACCACATACAAACAATACCGCATAAAAACAGTACCACATACAAACAATACCACATACAAACATACATACAAAATCTAATAGAAATTTTGTGGCGATAGTGAATAAACACAAGTGTGAAATAATGTTTAAAGTTATAGAGAGAAACTATTTCCTGTGTATCAAAAATATAGTTTTGATGTTCGAAGAAAGATGTGGTGAGAAGGGAAAATATGCGGAGTGAATTTCTTTTGAGAATAGCATGAAGAAAAGAACGCACCTACAGTGCAGAGGCAACAACTGAGTCTTAACGGGATTAAATAAAACAATCAATTTTCTATCTCTACCAAGCAACGATAAAAAATATAGATGAGTGGCTTGAACCAATAGCTCCCATCAACATAGATTTTAATGTTATTCTCTGAATATTCTCTGAATGATTATTGATATAGCTAATAGCAATGTTGGTTCAAAAATATAGCCCGAAAAAACACCGTCATTGATGAGGAAAAGAGTTAACTGCCACCATGAAGAGTTATCGTAAACTTTGGCAAGACGGAAAAGAAACCAACATGTCAGGAACCTTGCCATTATTAGCATGACACTGAAGAAGACCAGAATGCGACACTCCGTCGAAAGCTTTTGAATTATAAGCACTAAGGCCCTATACTGAATTATCCAGAAGCCAACAGATCCGTTCATTTACAGCAGTTACAAAAATGTGGGTAGTGGTTCAAGTACAGTAAGAACATTTTTACATCAAAACAAAGAAATAAAAAATAAAAATAAATTAGCATTAATAAATTTACATATGAACTTGTAGAGGAAAACAAATATATTTTAGCTTATCATGCTGGTTAAGGAGTCCTTTTAAAGCGTTACATAAAAGTAAGGCATAATCATTGTCACCAATCCTAACAGTGACGTTACACACTCTACCAGGTTAACTCTTTTTTCCTTATTCACGACTTGCCTTTATGCCTTAATAAGTGGTGATTGTAAATACAAAATCAATGTTCTCCTCTGATGGATAACGTACCGACTATTATAAAATCCACGGTGGGCCCTAGATTAATCCCTTACATGTTGTTTAAATGTGTGTAATGTTTAGTGTATGCAATGTTAAATGTACGTTGTGTTAATGTATGTAATGTTAAAATGCATGTTTTTAGGTGTATTTAATGTTTAAATAGTTGTATTTTTTAAATGTATTTTGTGTAAATGTATGTACTATTTAAGAATATTATTCAAATGTATTTAACGCTTATTGTATGCCATATTTAAATTCATGTTTTGAAAATGTATGTAATGCTTAAATGTGTGTTCTTTAATGTATGTAATGTTTTTATGTACGTAATATTTAAATATATGTGATTTGAATGTATGTAATGTCTCAATATACTTTCTTTTTGAATGTATGTAATGTTAAATTGTATATTTTATGTATGTAATGTTTTAATGTACGTAATGTTTAAATATATATAGTTTAAATGTATGTAATGTTTAAATGTATGTTATTTAATTGTATCTAATGTTAAATGTATGTTGTGTTTACATATATGTAATGTTTAAATATATGTAATGTTTAAATATATGTAATGTTTAAATATATATTGTGTAAATGCATTTAATGTATGTCGTTAAAATGTATGGAATATTTAAATGTAAGTAATTTTTAAATTATGTAATTTAATATACGAACATGAAATGTCAAGGCGTGTTATTACATATATTGCATCACAAGCGGTTTGTGTCATAGTATATTACATCACCCTGACATTATTGGGAAATCAGGCACATTTAAAGAATGCTAAAATATTGGTCGGGGGAAAACATATGTGATAAGAATAGAACTTTCTCAGGATTGTGCGGTATTCTTCGTATTTTTAATTTCGTTGTGGAACTGATGGGTTAGTGTAGTTTCAGTTTAATATCATAACAGATATGGCACTTAGCTCTTCGCACAAAAGTAAGTCATTTACTTTATTTTGTTATATTAAACATACTTGTGTTAAAAAGAGTACGCAGTCCAGTCGAGACAACATAAGGTACCTATTTACTATGCCTCCCCACGGGACAGAGTTAGACACCAGGGTCGTTTTTTAACGTGGAGAAAAGGTACAAAAATAAAAATTGTCTCAGTCGTGAAGGATTTCTCCTCCACCGAAAGAGAACAAGAAAATGAAGTGCAGCATCTGAAGAACAGATACTACACTTTGATCTTGACCAAAAGGCCAAAAAACGTAAGGTGGTATTTATTTGCTCCCCCACCGAGCAAATTAGGCACAAGGCCGATTTTTAATGTGAGGAGTGAAGGGAGGGGGAAGGGAAAAGGGGACCAGCTCCCGAGAGGTGGGAAATGGGAGCTGGTTAAAGGTCAGACATGTGGGGTTGCCCCCACATCTGGTCTTTGCTAGTCATAGCTTGCAGCATCTGCCGGAACAGATGGTATTTATTTGCTCCCCCACCGAGCAAATTAGGCACAAGGCCGATTTTTAATGTGAGGAGTGAAGGGAGGGGGAAGGGGAAAGGGGACCAGCTCCCGAGAGGTGGGAAATGGGAGCTGGTTAAAGGTCAGGCATGTGGGGTTGCCCCCACATCTGGTCTTTGCTAGTCATAGCTAGTCATAGCTTGCAGTATCTGCCGGAACAGATGGTATTTATTTGCTCCCCCACCGGGCAAATTAGGCACAAGGCCGATTTTTAATGTGAGGAGTGAAGGGAGGGGGAAGGGGAAAAGGGGACCAGCTCCCGAGAGGTGGGAAATGGGAGCTGGTTAAAGGTCAGGCATGTGGGGTTGCCCCCACATCTGGTCTTTGCTAGTCATAGCTTGCAGTGTCTGCCGGAACAGATGGTATTTATTTGCTCCCCCACCGAGCAAATTAGGCACAAGGCCGATTTTTAATGTGAGGAGTGAAGGGAAGGGGAAGGGGAAAAGGGGACCAGCTCCCTAGAGGTGGGAAATGGGAGCTGGTTAAAGGTCAGGCATGTGGGGTTGCTCCCACATCTGGTCTTTGCTAGTAATAGCTAGCAGCATCTGCCGGAACAGATGGTATTTATTTGCTCCCCCACCGAGCAAATTAGGCACAAGGCCGATTTTTAATGTGAGGAGTGAAGGGAGGGGGAAGGGAAAAAGGGGACCAGCTCCCGAGAAGTGGGAAATGGGAGCTGGTTAATGGTCAGGCATGTGGGGTTGCCCCCACATCTGGTCCTTGCTAGTCAGAGCTAGTCATAGCTTGCAGCATCTGCCGGAACAGATACAACACTTTGATCTTGGCCCGAAGAACCTCCACGATGTATCTGCCGGAACAGATGGTATTTATTTGCTCCCCACCAAGCAAATTAGGCACAAGGCCGATTTTTAATGTGAGGAGTGAAGGGGAAATGGGGACCAACTCCCCGGGGAGTAGGGGAGCTGGATAGTGACAATTGGTATGAAGGGTTTCCCCTACATTCACCAAGGTCTTATATGTGGGGTCGCCCCCACTTATGGTCTTTGCTTGCAGTATTTGCCAGAACAGATGGTATTTATTTGCTCCCCCACTGAGCAAATTAGGCACAAAGCCGTTTTTAATGTGAGGTAAAAACCAGCTCCCCTAAAAGTAGGCAAAAAGGGGGCACTCTGGTTACCAAAAATAATAATTGTCCCAGTATAGAGGGTTTACCCTCCATTGACTGGTACAAATTATCTTAAGTGCAGCATCTGCCGGAACAGATGGTATTTATTTGCTCCCCCACCGAGCAAATTAGGCACAAGGCCGATTTTTAATGTGAGGAGTGAAGGGAGGGGGAAGGGAAAATGGGGACCAGCTCCCGAGAGGTTGGAAATGGGAGCTGGTTAAAGGTCAGGCATGTGGGGTTGCCCCCACATCTGGTCTTTGCTAGTCATAGCTAGTCCTAGCTAGTCATAGCTTGCAGTATCTGCCGGAACAGATGGTATTTATTTGCTCCCCCACCGAGCAAATTAGGCACAAGACCGATTTTTAATGTGAGGAGTGAAGAGGAAATGGGGACCAACTCCCCGGGGAGGAGGGGAGCTTGATAGTGATAATTGGTATGAAGGGTTGCCCCTACATTGACCAAGGACTTATATGTGGGGTCGCCCCCACATATGGTCTTTGCTTGCAGTATCTGCCGGAACAGATGGTATTTATTTGCTCCCCCACCGAGCAAATAAGGCACAAGGCCAATTTTTAATGTGAGGAGTGAAGGGAGGGGGAAGGGAAAGGGTGGCCAGCTCCCGAGAGGTGGGAAATGGGAGCTGGTTAAAAGTCAGGCATGTTGGGTTGCCCCCACATCTGGTCGTTGCTAGTCATAGCTAGTCATAGCTAGTCATAGCTTGCAGCATCTGCCGGAACAGATGGTATTTATTTGCTCCCCCACTGAGCAAATTAGGCACAAGGCCGATTTTTAATGTGAGGAGTGAAGGGGAAATGGGGATAAGCTCCCCGGGGAGCAGGGGAGCTGGATAGTGACAATTGGCATGAAGGGCCGCCCCTACATTGACCAAGGTCTTATATGTGAGGTTGCCCACACATATGGTCTTTGCTTGCAGTATCTGCCGGAACAGATGGTATTTATTTGCTCCCCCACCGAGCAAATTAGGCACAAGGCCGATTTTTAATGTGAGGAGTGAAGGGAGGGGGAAGGGAAAAAGGGGACCAGCTCCCGAGAGGTGGGAAATGGGAGCTGGTTAATGGTCAGGCATGTGGGGTTGCCCCCACATCTGGTCTTTGCTAGTCATAGCTAGTCATAGCTTGCAGTATCTGCCGGAACAGATGGTATTTATTTGCTCCCTCACCGAGCAAATTAGGCACAAGGCCGATTTTTAATGTGAGGAGTGAAGGGAGGGGGAAGGGAAAAAGGGGACCAGCTCCCGAGAGGTGGGAAATGGGAGCTGGTTAATGGCCAGGCATGTGGGGTTGCCCCCACATCTGGTCTTTGCTAGTCATAGCTAGTACTAGCTAGTCATAGCTTGCAGTATCTGCCGGAACAGATGGTATTTATTTGCTCCCCCACCGAGCAAATTAGGCACAAGGCCGATTTTTAATGTGAGGAGTGAAGGGAGGGGGAAGGGAAAAGGGGACCAGCTCCCGAGAGGTTGGAAATGGGAGCTGGTTAAAGGTCAGGCATGTGGGGTTGCCCCCACATCTGGTCTTTGCTAGTCATAGCTAGTCATAGCTTGCAGTATCTGCCGGAACAAATGGTATTTATTTGCTCCCCCACCGAGCAAATTAGGCACAAGGCCGATTTTTAATGTGAGGAGTGAAGGGAGGGGGAAGGGAAAAAGGGGACCAGCTCCCGAGAGGTGGGAAATGGGAGCTGGTTAAAGGTCAGGCATGTGGGGTTGCCCCCACATCTGGTCTTTGCTAGTCATAGCTAGTCCTAGCTAGTCATAGCTTGCAGTATCTGCCGGAACAGATGGTGTTTATTTGCTCCCCCACTGAGCAAATTAGGCACAAGGCCGTTTTTAATGTGAGGTAAAAACCAGCTCCCCTAAAAGGGGTCACTCTGGTTAGCAAAAATAATAATTGTCCCAGTATAGAGGGTTTCCCCTCCATTGACTGGTACAAATTATCTTAAGTGCAGTATCTGCCGGAACAGATGGTATTTATTTGCTCCCCCACTGAGCAAATTAGGCACAAGGCCGTTTTTAATGTGAGGTAAAAACCAGCTCCCCTAAAAGGGGTCACTCTGGTTACCAAAAATAATAATTGTCCCAGTATAGAGGGTTTCCCCTCCATTGACTGGTACAAATTATCTTAAGTGCAGTATCTGCCGGAACAGATGGTGTTTATTTGCTCCCCCACCGAGCAAATTAGGCACAAGGCCGATTTTTAACGTGAGGAGTGAAGGGAGGGGGAAGGGAAAAAGGGGACCAGCTCCCGAGAGGTGGGAAATGGGAGCTGGTTAATGGTCAGGCATGTGGGGTTGCCCCCACATCTGGTCTTTGCTAGTCATAGCTAGTCATAGCTAGTCATAGCTTGCAGTATCTGCCGGAACAGATGGTATTTATTTGCTCCCCCACTGAGCAAATTAGGCACAAGGCCGTTTTTAATGTGAGGTAAAAACCAGCTCCCCTAAAAGTAGGCAAAAAGGGGGCACTCTGGTTACCAAAAATAATAATTGTCCCAGTATAGAGGGTTTTTATTTAAATGCTGCCCACATCAGCATTATGTGGCACAAGGCCGGAAAGTGGGAACCCCGCAGGCTCCCCTAAAGGAGGGGCACTCCTGCAATTTTAAAAATTGCCTGAGTAACCCCGTCGGCATTCCCCGGTCGGGGCGCCTCAGGCAGCAAGCAATAAACTTGCCCCACCGGAAAGCCCGGTGGCAAGGCCTGGGAGGGTGGACCTCCTAGGTATTACCCAGGCGGTTCCCAGTATAGAGGGTTTCCCCTCCATTGACTGGTACAAACCATCTCAAGTGCAGCATCTGCCGGAACAGATGGTATTTATTTGCTCCCCCACTGAGCAAATTAGGCACAAGGCCGTTTTTAATGTGAGGTAAAAACCAGCTCCCCTAAAAGTAGGCAAAAAGGGGGCACTCTGGTTAGCAAAAATAATAATTGTCCCAGTATAGAGGGTTTCCCCTCCATTGACTGGTACAAATTATCTTAAGTGCAGCATCTGCCGGAACAGATACTACACTTTGATCTTGTCCCTAAGGCCAAAAAACATAAGGTAAGCTGGTAGACGAAACAGGTTACTGATACATACTAACATATATACAGTGACTCTCTTAAAGTAATTCCTCCTATTTTAATTCCGCTCGAATGATTGCATATTGGATTGCAAATTGCATTCTATGATGACTGAACTTATTCATTTATAGCCTTAAAGCTTTCATCTCCCTTTTGCAAATATTGACTGCGTGAGACTCTATGAAAGCGACGTATATAATTGACGTGCGCCAGAAGTAGAAATACGTCATTAAAATCGTATATGCAGAAGAAAATAATTCGATGAATATTCACCGGAGTCTGACGAACCTTTGCGAAGCCGATATATTTGATACCAGCACAGTTAACAGCTGGTTACGTCGACTTCAAAATAGTGACCGTAAAGTGATTTACAAAATGGACCCCGGACAACACTACAACCGCTAACCCATTCCTGACAAAAGACCAACGAAAATAGTGATGAATATGTAGAAAAATATATTCTGGGGCACAAAGTTTTGCTCATTTTTATCATACCAGTCCCGTCTGCATAATTTTGTTAAGTTAAACATTAGGGTACATTAGTTTGGAAACAACCTCGTACCCGGAAATCACAATGTAAGCTCGTATTACAAAGAATTTTAATTAAGAGTAAAACCCTACACATGAGCGTTTCTGCTTTTTTTTTGACTGCCTGGGAAAATCATTGCATTGTTAAATACGCCGTGATGTGATATTCGTAAAAATTAGTAAGGCCTGTATTATTTGTAAAATTAGTAAGGCCTGTTCATAGTTCCTGTGATGTCATAGTTGTAATGCAAACAACAAAATCTGGCAAACAGTCAGAATGGTGATAATAAATGATTTTTTAAAAAAGTAAAATAACCTCTAAAAATTACATTAACAAAACGACAAGAACGGGACGCGATTTATACTCAAACTAAACTTAATTCGATATAAATGAAAACATAATTCAAACTTAATAGTTTTGTTATTGTCGCGATAAATTAAATAAAGATTACATTGTTTTATGGATATTAAGACAAAAATTAGTTTATTATATTAATCGTGAACAATCTAAAAGTAATTTATTTTACAGAAATACAATAGAAACTAAGGATACGGCGTTAAAAATTAGTAACAAAATACAGTACAATATATAATACATATGTATATAATTAGATAACATTTTATATTGTGTAGCATATAATAATTAATAAAGAACTTCCTATATAATAATAAATATGAGATTGCATAACTTAAAAAAATCATATTTAAGCGTATTTTACAGCCCAGCAATATAGCGCGTCCTGCTAGTTAGATATAGATTGCATCTTTATTGAGTTATGTTATAAATTAAAGTCAAGTTTTTAATTAAATATGTATTTAAAAATGACAGTTTCTTCACTTACTTTACTATACTGTCTGGAGGTAACAAATCTTTTTAATTATACGTATCCTTCTAAGTAGTTTGTTTGCTAATACCAGGATCTATGTTGTTGCAGACAAACCAGACTCAATAAACAGGCCTTGTATCATAAAGGTTCCGAATGAGAATGAAATGGAACACGTACATAAAATCTGTTGCCAAATTCGTTGGGAAAATGGTGGGATCCTTCCATCGATCCAGTAGATATCTTACTGTTGATGCAATTCTCTACCTACATAAGAGCCAGATACGTCCAAGTATGGAGTACTGTTGCCATATTTGGGCAGATGCTATTAAAAATACCTCATCCTGCCTTAATAAAGTTCAGAATAAACTTCGTAGCTTAGAGGGGGATGTTCTTCCCTGCAACCTATTTCTTACCGAAAAGACGTTGCGAGCCTGTCTTTGCTTTATCGTTATTTTCATGGGAAGTGATGATTGTCCAAGCTCCAATCTATGGCCCTCCCCCTCGCCAAACTTTCACGAGAAACATGCGCCTGGCCAAAACCGCTATCAATTATTTCCCCCACTCTTTATCCGTGCCTAAACCTAAATTTAGATTCCATGAACAAAGCTTCTTTCTTAGAACTGCACACTTATGGAACTCTCTTCCATTTGCCTGCTTTCCGGCTGACTATAATATGGTTATCTTCAAGTCCAACGTAAACAAGTTCTGGATGAGTCGTTCCCCTTAAGTAATTCAATTTACCAAATTTCCACTACTAACGATTATGTCATTGTCTGGTTGACCACCGTGTACTTATAAAGTCTTATCCTCGAGTGGCCTCTGGGCCTTTATAAGTGGTTACTCCTTTGGAAAAAATAAAAAGTAAAAGAGAAAGCGCCCCAGACTAGCATCAAGTATAGCATAAAACAAGACACTGGTTTCCTCCTTGCTAATCTCTTTGCCTGCTCCTATTTAGTTTACTGTCCTGAGGGCAGAGTAAAAATCAAAAGTTGATTTTAAATGTGGGAATAATAAAACTCTCCAGAGAAAATCAATATATTGGAATAAAAATAAATTTTGTTTCAGTCTAAATGGGGTTCTCTTTGAATGACAGTACAGAAGAGGTATAGTGTAGTATCAGATACTACACTTTGCTCATAACCCAAACGCTAAAATCCTTTATCAGTCTAACCAGAGAAATGCGTCTAATTAAAACTCAGCTCTTTAATGATGCATTATGAGCTCTAAAGCTTAACATTTTCATTTTTATGCTCTAATGCCAACCACAAGATAAATATAGCAAAATGCCAAACATGAATTAGAAACCCCGACGCGTATACCCGGGTAGAGGCTGAAACCGACTGTTTGATGGATGTTCGATTTTGATTATCTCCGTTCGATTGATTTCATATAGCAACAGCTCAAGGCAAAATAGAGAATAACTGTGGCATATTGAAAGTCAGTTATCCGAACACAATACATCACTACCGTTAAGGGAACGAGAGTGGAATAAAGAGAAGGGTGGTTGGCGTTAACTGACGACACTGCTGAGGAAGACAATGCTATCAGATGACATGCTGCTTTCTTTGCACGCTTCATGAAGCGTATCAAGTTTAACTGAATCTACCGAATAGAGCGCATAATACTCCGACCGAAAATAAAAACCAAAACAAACATATGTTGAAGTGTCGAGGGGCTTGTAAGTGATTAATAATGACAGATTATGGTTAGTTGGGCGATTTACGGATTACGGTCGCTCTTCGTCACTCTTCTATTTGCAAAACACAGGACAAGGACCTCTGAACAACACTCCCAAGTAAGTAGAATTATCATATGTAAATCACATTACTGGCTTTGCATAACTCATAGAACTACTAATAATCCAATAGGACCTGCCAATACGTTATATTTGAAGAGATCTAACGTTTACAAATTTCATTTAGAAACCACGCTCAAGTATGACAACCTTCGCATTTTTAAATGTAAATATATAACGACTTGTCGTTCTAGACACAGTGAAACATGCCTTTTTAACAAGGTTGTTAGAATTTATACAAGGGATCCATAAACAGCAAATATTATCGTGTTATGTGCAGATAATTTTAGAATGCGAATTCACGTGAATTACTATAATTTACTTTAAAGTTATACTAGCGATATTACTTGTGTCGCCGGATTTATAATCTGAGCGAATCAGAAAAGTACTCGATCTAAAACAGAAAGTTTTAAGTAAGGTTGTCAAAAAATCTAACGACTGTATTCTAGGCAAAAACATACTGAAATAAAGACAATCAATTTAAGTTTTATACTAATTTGCGCCGAAGTATGCCTGGTCATAAAATACGTTTAAATATATTTAATTAATGCAGATATCGTACTTATTATTGTAGAACCAATTCTTTACTGAATGCTATATTCTCTCTAATATATATAAGTGGTTTTAAGAGATTAAAAAATATATTGGGTGTGACCAACTAGAATCGAAATCAAAATATTTAACACTCCTTCAGTGTCTCCTACCGATGTAACTATTGAAGGATAGGTTAGATAGGATAAACGACTTAAGAAATAAATTGGACTTGGGCATGCGCAGAAAGAAATAAAAATATGTCGACAAATTGCATCGAACACTTTGCATTTCAACTTGCTGATATTTGTCTGTACGCGTTTTTCATCAATCAAAACAAAGATTTTACTTGTAATAAGCTATCCCTTATGTATGATTAATATTGTTTGTTAATTTCAGTGTTATGTAACCAGTATTTATCAGTTTATTTCATTGTTATGTAACCAGAGTTATCAGTTTAATATTTACACAGAGAAAGACACACACGTATACATCTACTCTTGTACTTTATATGTTGTATTTTTAGGAAAATATAACAGAATGCCTTTTATTTTTTAAAAATATTTTTTATGAATTTAGTAATCAATAATCGAAAAAAATCTAATAAAATCTGTTTGTTTTCATTTGAAATAATTTCATTTATAAAATAAAATAATTCAATAGGTAATTCGATATAGGAAATATGATATATAGTATATGTATTTATTTTGTATATAATTTATTTTATAAAATTAAGTAATGTATTAGTTGGTTAGACTTTTCTTAGGAATATATAATTACAATGTCTTTATTTTCATCTTAAATACTTTATTTTATAAAGTTGATTAATCACAAAAGGATGTTTAATATTTTGAGGATAATGTAATAAAATGTTTTTATTTTAAATATCTTATGTTATTAATCATTTGAGTTTTAGGAAAGTTTTTTTTATTCCCTTTTCATCCCAAACAAGGCACAGTGCCATTTTGATGTAGGAGCTACTATCGGGAACATAAGTTGCAGGGATACTATGTAGGTAGTTTAACTGCGAGATGTATTTTCTTAAAACACTTGCGCTTCTGCATGTCAGTACAGTTGGGAAAGCAGGAGCCCGGAAGGAAGTTCCAAAGTCTGGCAGTTGTGGGGAAGAAACTATTGGAGTAGAAGGCTTTCTTACACCTAGGGAGCTATACTGTGAAGGGGTGGGATTTTCCTGCTTATCAGGTTTGCCGGGGGTATTTATGTCAAAGCGTTACAAGGGCTTGTAATTTGTCAGAACATTCACCTTTAAGATACTTGTAGAGCAGGCAAAGGAGCGCAACATTTCATCGATCGGACAGAGGTTGAAACGCTGATGAAAGTTAAGGAACTTTTAGTTTAGATACTCAATTTTGAACCATTGTCCAGGAGCGAGAGACTAGTAGTAGATGCGCAACCAAAATGTGACAACAATACTCCATACATGGGCGAATAGTAGCCATGTAGAGAGAATACTTTCAGGCGGAAGTAGCTTTCTAGCACAGTAAAGAGAGAGAGAGAGACCACCTTCTTTGCAGCGGCCTTGGCAATGCACTCAATGTATCTGTTCCAGCTCATGTTCCTTATGAACGTTAACCAAGGAGTTTGAAAGAGGTACTTTTAGGTAATGTATCTTTAATCATAGCTATTGGTGATTGAGAAGGTTTCTTGTCATTATTGAAGAAAAAGCGCTTAGTCTTAGCAACATTGAATGTGGCCATCACTTTATGTCTCCATTCCACTATAGATTGGATGTATTCCTCTAGTGTTTTTGCCATTTCCTTAGATATGTGTTCATTTGTTTCCCCCTAGAATGTCTCTATTTTTGTTTAAAATTTGTCATGATCATATATGTGTCTTGATTTACAGGAATAATACAATAAAATGCGTTTTTTATTTAAAGTACTTTATTTCGAAATAATTCATTAAAACGGTTGTTAGAAAAATATAATATGGATTTGTCTTTATTTGAAATAATTTATTTTACAAAATAATTTACTAAATTGATATTTCAGGAATATATAATAAAATGCGTGTTTTTATTTTATATACTTTTTTTTAGAAATAATTTATTAAATAAGTGATTTGCTTTTTGAAGAAAATAAAATAAAGGTGCTTAAACTTTTAAATATTTTCGTTTACAAAAATAATAAACTACATAATCGACTTGATGTTTGGTACTTCTTCAATTTTGTTGATTTCAGATGAATAGATGATTATTGTTGGCATTCGTTTCCCCGATATCTTACTAATTAGAATCGCTTCTAAAAAAGGCATCGCGTACTTACGTAAATGTTGCCAACGAGAAAGTTTTTCTATTGAACGAATTGGATTCGAACTTGCAACAACCCAGTTGTTATTCCATCATATGGACCCCTTAACTACCGTCTCTTTCTTACTTATGCAGTTACGTACCATACTGAATTAATCATATTATTAATTAATCTAATAGTGACATGAGGAGCAGGGCTTTGCTTACTCTTGTATTTTCCGCAAATTTCTCTCTCTCTCTCTCTCTCTCTATGTATATATATATATTATATATATATATATATATAACTACTTCATTTACTCACATAAATTTAATATACGAAAGTATAGAGTTATGCGTAAACTTTAAGTATTTACTTCAAAAGTGCTCAATACGTAGATAGAGCTAGTTAGTAATTTATAAAATATATATGGCGATTAAGCCATATATATTTTATAAACGCCATATATATTTTATAAATTACTATATATATATATATATATATATATATATATATATATATATTGGTAGCGTTCATGATTGTGTGTATCTGTGTGTACAAATCTCCTATAGCCCACATCATTGGACCGATCATGACAAAATCTGGCACGATAATGGTCCATTACCTAGGGATGGTGCACACTATTATTCAAGGTTAGAGTAAAGGTCCAAGTCATGGCTTATCTATATATATTTCTCC
>NC_136485.1:144481558-144586558 GCF_053919585.1 Euprymna scolopes
TTGTTTGTTTTTCTGCTCTTTACTCTTGTGATTCCGGTCCTTTCCGCATTTCCTTTGGCTTTTAAAACTTTAATATTCCTTTATCAGCAATGCTTCTAAGCAAACTGCCATTTACTTATATATATATATATATATATATATATATATATATATATATATATATATATATATATATGTATGAACAAAAAGTCAATACGAAAAATATATAAATGTTTTATCTTTTCTGTATTTATTTTCTATGTGTTGACGTGTAGGAATACACAAAAATCTTCTGAAAAAAAAAACTTATTTTCGCCTGATCCCTCAGTCTTCCTTTCATGATATTTCCTATGAATTATTTTTAAATAAGAATAAAGCCTAAGTGATAGATTGCATAAATATATATGTGAGTATTGACTAAAACGGTGCTCATTAAGTATATAAGTTAAAGATAGGCTGCTAAAATTACTTTATTAATTTCTGTACCTGATCAGATTATCTAAAGATATCGAGGTCGTGCACTAAAATGCACCAAACATTGATGTTATTTTTCCCTTGCATAAACTTAATCATGTTCTAAAAGTTAAAAACGTATTTTCTCATTAACAAAACCAAATTAAACACGATAAACAAATGTTTGAAGATATACATGAACCAAACCAAACCAAACCAAACCAAACACCATGAAAAATATTTGAAGATATGAACTGCTACAATCATAATACATTTCCTTCCCAAAAAAGTACAACTAAACAAAACCGAACTTCTTTGAGATACCAACCTGTAAGACATTAAAGACAGACGAAAACTATACAGCGTAGAGTTCGATAACCACAAACTAGACGGTAGGGTTGTAGTTAAGGTTTTACATTATTCATAGAATTATTTAGTATCAATAGATACGAATTAGACATGATAGTTCCCCCAAAAAGAAATAAATTCGCCGCGGTGTTACCAATGATTGAACAAATATTAACAATTATGTCTAACACGCTCCTAAGAAAAAAATAATTGGTACAAATATTTAAAAAAAAATATTAGTGATCAATTAGAAGCCTACGAGTGAAAACATAATTAATAGACAATTGATACTTGTGCACTTTAATAATTAATAAAGCCTGTTGCATTTCTTTTGAAATTGTATGTTTAATAGACCAGTACAACGAAGGCTCTTGATCGTTCGGAGAATGAATTAAAAGTCAATCCATTTTATAAAATGATTTTTCATTGAATGCAGGCACATATTACTAAAAGGCTTATATATACATGCATACATACATCCCTTTTCCTTTTCCTTCGTCTCTCTCTCCCACTCCCTCTCTCTCCCACTCCCTCTCTCTCTCTCCCACTCCCTCTCTCTCTATATATATATATATATATAAACATACCTAATGTTTTGCTGTATCCTATCTCATCACGGTAGCTGGACTAACACTAATCTCAAGCCCGGAATTGAACCAACAACTATTGTGTTTATAGTCAGTAGTTTTACCCAACACGCAGCTGGTCCAGGTGCCGTTGATATCAAACAATGCTTCATACAAATATTGATTGCCACTTTCACAGTGCTCAATTTGTTTACAGCAGTAATAGGCGATATCAATTTCCAAAGTGCTCGATTCAGGAAAGGGGGCCTATGTATTTATTCACAGATATATTCATTCACGGAGACTGTTTGGCACTTGTGAGATCATGTGTCACCCTGTTTATAAACTCGTCGACCTCAATGTGGTTTGCTGTGGTCGTTCTCCTTCTTCATTCTCTCCTTATCATAGCAGTATCATTGCAGTTTCTCATACCGGCGTTTTCCGAGAGGATGCACACGGGTTCACGAGTATAAAAATATAAAACACAAAACTATAAAGGAAAACACAAAATAACACTAACTCTGACACTGTTTGTAAATATTCATTGCAATCCGAGTTCGTGTGTGACACCATCGTTTAAAATTATGTCCTAAGTGCGAAGGTTCACGTGTATTTTCTGAAATACAATCACAAAATACAACACACATCGGTCTCTTCTTTTTTATTGGAATTTTTATTTTTTGTGATAGAATCCTCATATAATTTTACACAGAAAAAGATGAACTATTCTTCACAGCGAGAATAACATATAGATACAATATTTATGCAATTTCAGGTTTTTATTTTCATTAGAAAAACAGGTAATTTTCCTTTGTCAATTTTAGTAAACGGCGTTCTCTGTCTCTCCCAAAATAGATCATCCGCTTGCCTCTCTTATTTTTACTTTACTCCCGTGTATATCGTAGACCGCCTGTCATGTAAAAAAAAAATCACATTAAAACTCTAAACTTTCCCACCTACCTCAGCCAATTGTGTCATCAATCACACAGTCTCAAATTATTAAACTTTTTCACAGTCTTCTATTCATTTACGTTTCGGATGCACGTCATGCATCACTACTCTATATTTCTCTCGATAAAACAAGCAAGTTTTTAATTCGACACACAGCTGAGAAAAACTCACTACTCTAAATCTCGATGCTCTGCTGTCAAAACTCAACTCCAAAACTCGACACTCTTCTGATCAAAACGCAACTCTAGAACACGACGTGCGGCTGACAACACTTGCTACTTTGACATCCAAATTCAAAATCAACGCAGTCTCCTAAAATGTCAGACTTTTTATATCCAACTGTATCCGATTATTATATTACAATAAAGAGAAAACACGGCTATTTTATTGCTTTTTCTTCATTGTCTTGCATGGGAATCCACAGTCTGCAAACAAACAGGTTTGTAGTAAGTTTTTAATTATTTCATTAAAGAACAACTCATTTTGCCTTTGGTAGCATCTCAGACCACAATTGCTAAGGACGTTGTTCTCAATCGTTCTCCGTCTGCAATTAAGTTATAGCACCGACCGCATACACCATGGGTTTTGCTGTGTCATATACCTGTCCAATATCCGAATTCTAGAAATACGTAATGGAAAACCAATCCATGTTTTCACCATAAGTGAGCGACTTCATGAGATTCCTTAAAACCTATCATGATCATTAGTTAACTTGGGAATAAAGAAACAAGCTAGTACCACGCCTTTGCAAGCAAAACAGCCGGGCGTATAAAATCAACACCAGGTTATTTGATATGACAGAGGTTAGTTCGGAATGAATGTTTATCATTAAAGTATGACTGAACCATGAAACTTGACTTTTGCATTTAAAACTTTAATTCAAGCCATTATATATAAAAGTAATTTCATAAAATAAATACCAGGTTCTCTACAATGTAACGCATACTGTTAAAAACACTTTAATTCAAACGTTGAACAAAATGTGCTTAGCTTTACAATAGGAACTAAGATGGCTGCCGAAGCAAACACATGATGTTGAGTGTTATAAGTTTTGTTTCTTTTTCGTCTTGCAAAATTATATTGTCGTGCCTTTTATTTTTTATAAGCACAGGATTTATAATTTTTCTGAGGTGTATATGCACGAAATAGCCTAAAAATAACCGATTGTTTCTGTATAATGAAACTGGTACTGGATGGTTGTTTTGCATAAAAATTAAATATTTGATCTTGGAATGTTACTATATAGTTAATTCTCACTCTCTCTCTCTCTCTCTCTCTCTCTCTCTCTATATATATATATATATATATATATGTATATATATATGTATATATATATAAGTATATGCCTTACGAATTCTCACGAGAATGAAACGCGGAATATTCAGTGTAGCTTAATTACCATATATATTTTCATAACTTATTAACTAGCTCCACCTATGTATTGAACACTGTTGAAGTACAGTATTATCTCTTCGTATATGAATGTATATGATTAAATGAAGTAATCGTATATATATATATATATATATATATATATATATATATATATCAAAAAGAATGCACCAATCTATTTGCTTATTAAAATGTTCTCTTCCATTGATTATAATTTTTATCATACTACAGCTTTTCACAATGTTTAATTGTTGTTTCATAATTCTATATCTGGCAAGCTTCATTTTATCAGCTTTCAGATGCATAATTTCGTGATGTGAAGATTTCAAATAAACATTTTTGAATTAACGGATCATTCAAACTTGGTGTTTTTTGTGAATACGAATTCCGCCGTGGGAAAATATGTCTTTGCGACGGCTAGAAACATTAATGAAATTTTTACTTACAATGTGCCGAACGAATGAGCTGTGCGCCAAAGGTTGAGTGGTTTTATTCTATAAATTTCAGTCTTGAAAACTAAACCCGTTGTAGGACTGTAATCAAGGTCAATTACAATGGCTGAAAACAGATAGTAGAAGTGGATACATATCAAAGAACTCCTGGATTGAATCGAAACGCTCTGGAAAAGAGAACTTGAATGCCTACTAGACACTATCCTCGAGTGTCTAAGGACTCTCTGTACAGGGGTTTGTCAGAACAACTTGGCATGAGGATACTTATCCCTAGAAGTAAACCTTGGCCAAAAGTAATCGCACCCCAAAGAAGATCTCCTTTCTATCTCTAAATTACATTAGCTCAAGTAACAGCACGAAGCTGGATAATCCACCTGACTAGATAAATTCTTATCCTTGACTCCAGTAAGAGCAAGAAACCTATCGAAAGATATACTACAACATATAAAAATGGTTAATTGGGAAAAGGAAATTTATGTTCTCAATTTCTTTATTAACTCAGTGTTTGAAAAATAAATAACTTTAATAGAACATTCAAATATCTATGTATCTCATATAGAGTTCAAGTGTTAACCCTAAGTAGTGGGCCCCTTGATTTCTGAGAACTTTCACTGAAGTAAAATAAAAAAAAATAACGAAATACCAAGGTCGTATATATGAGAGGAAAAGAAACTATAATCCTGAAAAAATCTCTATCGCTTCAATTATTATAGGAGCAACTGGACTCGTGAAAAATAATTTCAAAACCCCTCTTGCACATATACCCGATGAACAAAGTGCAAGTGTGGTTCAAAAATTGAACTTAAAGGAACGGTCAGAATCTTCCAAACATCTCTCGGTTAGAATATCTGAGTTGGTATTTGAATGTTTGGCATCCAGTAGAATGCTCCATTCCCAGCTTGAACAAAATAATGAGAAATAAAAAAAGAAAAACTTATTGTTCTCCGATGTCACGGCAGAACACAAGCCTATTTCTATACCATATTGTTGCGTGTGATGAAATATTCAGCATGATTGTCGGATAAAGATAAATTCGCAAAACACGCTCCAAAACCAGAGTTCCCTCAAAATATTTTAATACTGTTTATTTATTAGTCCTCAGCTGTTGGCGTGTATTATAGCTTCTTGAAACTTAGTACGGCAATAAAAGCGGATGTATACACACAGCAATTGAATGAAATGATTAGGAAACTCGCCCGTAGACAATCGAGATTATTGAGTAGGGATATCCAATTCGCGTGCAATACAATGCTAGACCGTATGTTGCACACACACACACACACACACACACACACACACACACACACACACACACACACAAAAAAAAAAAAAAAAAACATTACTCAATATACAACAATGTTTTGGGATTTCAAAATGTCACAGCTGAAACATTTGTGCACAGATGTAGCCGATAATGCTTTTATACATTAAAAATTATATAATAATAGTGCCCTACCTTTATTTGGGCACAATTTTATAAACAGAATTATGGAATTTATTGAATTTATTGATTCCATCTCTGAAAATAAAACGCTTCGGTTAGCTCCTGTATTCTATGTTTTTTCTAATGCTTAACCACTGTAATACTTTAAATAATTAAAACATATATTTTAATTAATTGGTCTGACTAAGAATCTCTGTTAAATATCGACGACAACAACATTTTCTACATGTCATCTTATACAATTTTGGAACAATTTAATAATCTTATGGTAAAAGCCTCATGCGATACCTGATAGCTTCAATTTAAATTTATGTATTTCCTTTTGGCGATCAGCAGGATCTAATCTATTAAGTTGGTGTGAATGCTGATATGTTCAAACGAACTTGCAATCGTATTGATTGCCATATTATACCGGATTCTAAATGCCATTAATGATGGTTGCTGTATAGTGTTCTAGTTGGTCGCTAACATTTGTTGTTTAAATATTCATATCTATTATTTCGTTTCCTCTGCGGGGCTGATACTTTTCTATTTTTTTTGCTTATTATTATTATTATTATTATTATTATTATTATTATTATTATTATTATTATTATTATTATTATTTATTTATTTATTTATTTATTTATAAAGCAGCAATAGCATGATGGCCTCTGTGCTGTGGGAGATTTGTCTTGATTAATGTGTAATTTTTCATATAAAATACGTTGATAAATAATTCAAAACCCCTGACTCAGCTCTGATCAGTTGTGATCAATAGATACTCATCAATCCCCCAGTTTTATGAATTTCATCGACTCTTGATGACAATGGCGTGGGCGACCTATGGAACTTAGCATGTAGATGACTACCGTATAATGATTTAAATAGAGAAACGCTTCACCTACACGTTTCACGGAAACTGATTATCCGTGAAGTCACAATCAACTCTCTCGATTTCTCCATACTCCGTCAACGTAGCTCATCGTCAAGTAACCACCTTTCTACATCCTAGTCCCATAATCTTAAGCTTGGTTAGCCCTTTTTATACATGAGGGCGCATTTTCTAAGATTCCATTTCTACAGCAGATTAATCGTGTAATATTCCTGTACCCATATTTAATAGATTTTCAATGCAGTGAGGTCATATACAAAGACAGTTAACATGCGTGTGGGGAGCTTCCCATGGGACGCATTCGGAATTGGCACAAAAAATAGCTGACAAAGGATAGTCAGCATTCTGGCACAGAAAAGCTTAAGCCGACTGGCAATAATGTAGCCCCATACCAAACTAGATATTTATTTTCATCCTACGGCTAGACGATGTTACACAAGACGGGAAAATTGGATTGAAAGTCAGCATTCTAGAGAAAATGCATTCTGCTCTGCCAAAAATGCCTGAGCAACCTCATCAGCTGTTCCGGTAGGAACTCATCAGGCGATTAGCAGTAGTATGATTCCTTCTCAAAGGAAGACGACACAGCTTGGGAGAGTGGCCTTCATAGAATTACACAGTACTAGCAAAATCCCGCAGGCAGGGGGAAAAACTTTAAAATGGAATAAACTCTATTGGCTTTGATAATGAGCATGAAAATATGTACCAAAAAAAGGACATAATCCCTAGATGGATATTACAGAGTAATTCCTAATTTACTAGATATAAACCAAGGCGAATATTGATCGGTTTGATAAATGTGCGAAAATATGATTGTAGATGTTATTAAAAGGGATCGACTTCGTTCTACTCTTTTCCATGTCTCATACTGTTCGAGTTCGTTTGTACGACAACTTAAGGTGGACACTGCACACATAATATTTTTTATATTTAAATGATTTTTATATTGGAATGATTTTGTACGAATTAGTTTTAACTGAATCAAAAAGTTTTATTCAAGCTAAATAGGTGACTCAGAAAAACACATTTCCTAATTCGCTTTCTTCTCTCTATATTTCCTTCTGCCTGTCTCTATTTCTTCTTTCTCTCACCCTCTCTCTCTCTCTCTCTCTCTCTCTCTCTCTATATATATATATATATATATATATATATGTGTGTGTGTGTGTGTGTTTATATATATATATATATATATATATATATATATATACCGGCAGGAATTTCCATAGTACACTGATGATTGCGTAAGCATGTAACACTAGTGTCTGTTTACATATATCATTTTCGCTCACCTAACTCGTAATTAGCCACTACGTGACCGTGACATATATATATATATATATATATATATATATATATATATATATATATATATATATATATATATATATAAACATAATTTTTATACCGCAATATGTCTGAGGATGCTGGAAATATTGCTATCGAAAACGCTCGCTAAAGAAACTTATGGATCCAACCTAAACAATTTTGAGAAACAAACAAAAAAAGAAAAGAGACTGAAGAAAGTAACAAAGAAAATAGTGAAACAGAATACTTCCTTGCTTTTTAATAACACTTGTCTCAATGAGAATATGCTGCCTAAATATTGTGTGTGTATGTGTGTGTGTGTGTGTGTGTGTGTGTGCACATACACGTGCGTGCATGTCAGTGTGCGGGGTTTAAAAGAGTAAATATTAAATATCTGGCCTCGTTTACCTCAACGTTATTACGCTGATAAAGGTGTTAACTAAGCAAGTGTACCTGGAAAACTATTAGCACGCCTACCATAAAAGTATACCATCGCTAACAAATACGCAAAAAAGAGAGCAGTAATGTTTAAGTATATTGATGATAAAGTACTAAAAATCCATTGGTTTCTTGTTGAACGTTTACAGCTCTGTATTGACCAAACAATTAGGGATCAATACGTATTCTGGGCGTAACTTGCATGCCATCGGAGATCAATCGCTTGGGACGCGTAACTATTTATGAAATGACCATATTTTTCTTTTATCCAGTGTTGATAATATGAATTGCACTGCATTTAAGATAAGAATACGCTTTATGCTTTCTTTCAATCCTTTTGTTGTTCTATTTACTATATACACTACAGAAAAAAACAAATTATCATTTTTAGATCTTAAACTGGATACGGAAAGAATGTAACAAAGGCGGAATAAACATTCCGCGCCTCAGAAATAAACAAAGGAAGATATGCATTACAAATGACGATCTGTTTCAGCTGATAACACTGAAACTGAGTACGACAATTGATTATTTTTATTGTGTTAGGATTAGAAAAAAAATGGCATTGAATGATATTTTAGATTGCACGTCACTAATATCAACATCAAACGCACAGAGTCCATTAAGTTTTCATACAGCATGTTTCCGCCAATATAGATTTTTAGCGCCTATTCTTCTCCAGACTTTACCAAATGGTGTCCCAACTTTAGAACTGGCCAAGATCAATGTCGTTTAAGTTGATGATCAAATCGGAATTGGTGTGTAAATATAGAACATGTGCATATGTATATATATCTATACATACTCGTTTTTTTTTTATTCAAAAGTAATTGACTAGTGAATTCAACGAGGTTGTTAGATAGTGCTCAATAAACAGAGCTGATAATATTTGTTTATTGTTATATAAACATGCTCACATCCCGCTGCTACAAACAACCACTTGTATCAATCAAACAACAGATATCATCGGGCAGCGACTTGACTATTCAAATGTTCAATGAATAAATTATTATAATGTTCATTATATTATTCATTATATTATTAGATTATTCATTGAACATTTGAATAGTCAAGTCGCTGCCTGATGATATCTGTTGTTTGATTAAAACAAGTGGCTGTTTGTAGCAGCGTGATGTGAGCATGTTTATATAACAATAAACAAGTATATATATATATATATATATATATATATATATATATATATATATATAGTAAGTTAAAATGTATATGGCGATTAAGCTACACTGAATATTCCGCGTTTCATTCACTCTATGACTCTTCAGGCTTATGCGCATAAGCCTGAAGAGTCCTAGAGTGGATGAAACGCATAATATTCAGTGTAGCTTAATTGCCATATACATTTTTTAAACTTACTAACTAGCTCTACCTACGTATTGAGCACTTTTGAAGTAAATGCTTAAAGTTTACGCATAAATCTATACTTTCGTATATTAATTTTATGTGAGTAAATGAAGTAGTTATATATATATATATACATATATATATAATATATATATATATACATTTATACATATATATGTACATATCTATATATACATACTAGACTACCCGTGACCCGTTGGGTAAGTATGTTATATTAGCTATGGAATTCATGTATGAGCGTGACACTTGTGACGTAAAGAAAATATATTTTTTTTGACATAACAGAAACATTTCTATGAAAGTAGATTAAAATGAAAAATCACGGACGGATCACTCACACATGAAAAAAAAATCCTCCCTATTCGTGTCAAGTTACCTATTTTTTCGAATAATCGTACAAAAGTCGAAAATTAAACATGATTTTCCTACGAATCGAACGCCAACAAAAGTCATTTAGCAGCAAAAACGTACATGAACCTACCGATGAGAAATATAAGAATGAAAAACCCATATTGGAATCCTCCAACCAAGTTATAGAAACTTTAAATCTAAAAAAAAAAAATTAATAAAACCTGAAGCAAAAAATAAAACCTTAATAAATAAAATAAAATAAAACTAATATTGAAACGGCTTAGAAAATGAGTCAACAAATTCACCGTTCTCACACAACTATTATGTATCTAGAAATGTAAACAAAAAATAAAAAAGAAGGAAGGAAAATGAACGAATAGAGAGTAGTAGTAGTTGTTGTAGTGTGTAGTAGTCTTGGCTTTACTACAATTGTTGTTATGTTTGTCAACGGGTTAAAGTTTTTAATTGTAAGAAAATAGCGACAGTATATTTGTAATAAAGAATAGTTGCAAAACATCCCCACTCTTCCCATGTTAAATAATTAAAATGTTTATATGTTTACGTTGTTATGCGCATCCGATGTCGTAAACCGGAGAGTGGGTTACATCATTCGTTACAAGGTCATTTGAGTTTTATAATTATATGGATATATATACACAGACACAATTATATATACATAAATGTATACATATATTAATATATATATATAAATATATATATAATTATTTACTATAATAATTATTAAATATTTTAATAAATAAAATTGTTAATATTTACAGACACTAGTGTTTTATCCTTCTGCAAACAATCAGCGCATGGTGTCTCGATAACACCGATCGATATATTCGAAACCAGCAAGGAAGCCATCTCTGACTCCATTAGCAAGAACCAACCTCATCGGCCACCGTTAACCGCGAGAAATCTGTTGAAATTTAAACATTTATTTTTATATGTTTTTAATGCCTGGCGGAATGATCTAATCATTTATGATTATCTGTGCATACTAGCTGAAGTGCCCAACGATATATATATATATATATATATATATATATATATATATATATATATATATATATATATACGTGAGATTTGTGGTTGGTGTTTTTTAGCGATATTAACAACTTCGAAATGCAGTTATTATTATTTTTTTTAAGTATTTTGAAGAGCTATAAGCTTTTCTTGTTATATATATATATATATATATATATATATATATATATATATATATATGTGTGTGTGTGTGCGCACGCGCGTGCGTGTGTGTGTGTGTGTTTCCAAGTCGACCATTTTTTATACGGACATATTTTTATTTATTTTATTTATTTTTATTAATAAATATTTCTATGTGAAGAAAAGATAATAATATTTAATAATTATATATGCATACATATATATAATATATAATATATAATATATATATATATATATATATATATATATATAACAGATACACACACATACACACACGCACACACACATATATGTGTATATGTATATATATATATATATATATATGTATTCAGGGTTTGCCAATAAAATGTATACACTCTTTAAATTATCTCAACTTGCTATATGAATACACTATGCCAGGTTCCCAAGAGATGTTTAGGAATGAATGTCTCTTCCAGCAGTGTGGAGCAATTTCCCCCTATCATTATGACGTAAGAGCATATCTTGATAGTCACCTACGAAACAGATAGTTAGGACGAAGAGGATGTATCGAGTACTGTCTGCGCTCACCGGATTTGACCATAGTTTTTCTCTTTTTGGGGAGCGGATTTGGGTGGGTGGAGACATGTTAAACACAGGGTTCACACCACAAAACGATCTACAATGAATGAGTTGAAAGCAACTATTGAAAGAAAATCTGTCAACATACCAATTGAACTGATTAGGAACGTTTTCGATTGAATCGGTCAGCGTTGCCAGCTGTTCATCGACCACAATTTTTGGACACTTTCGATGATTAGCTGATTTCTATATTTGTTCACAGTGCTTTGATGTATGAAATTTTTGTTCGTATGATAAATTTTTGCTTTATGGTCATTTAAAGAATTTATACATTTTATTGGGACACCATATATATATATATATATATATATATATATATATATATATATATATATATATATATTAAATGAACGATACGCAATAAAAGGTATATATAACTTCATTATATCATCAGAACGATAGGGCAAATTAAAGGGGAAAGTTAAGAAAAAACTATTAAAGCCATAGTATTTCGAAATTTATTCAAATTCCATTGTGCTGTGCGTTCAATAGTGATTTCTAGCTCAAAGGCTTCGTTGATATTGCGAGCTGTTTTCGCAGCTTACCGGCTTAGGTTGAATTGAAATAAGAAAATTGTGTGAATTTGCTTTTTTTTTGATCTTCTAAACAACGTTCTCAAAAGAAGACAGAATTGTTTTAAAACGATTGTAATTTAAACGATTAGGTAGGGAGAAAAACGATCTTAAAAATTATATATAAGGTAAACGTATTATAAGGAAAACTTATTTGAAAATATATCATTTGAAATCAAAATTAAAAAGCTCCGCAAGAACTTAATTTAATGTATGAAGTGAAGTAAGCTACACGGAAACATCCATTTATCATTCGTGGAGGAAATAATAAGAGTGTATTGCGAGTTAACATATCTTGTAGAGTTTATTATAGCTTACTAACGAATACGGTTCTTTAATTATGTTACATATACCGGTCTTTTATATTGTATTAATCAATTGCTAGAACCATCTCAAACAATAGATATTACATTACCTATTTTAGAATAGTTTTAGCGCTCCACAGTTTTGTAGCATGTCAACTTAGCAATGGTGAGCTTTGTATGAAACGTGCATAATAAATTAAGTTATTGTTCAGTTCCTTGTTACTTGTAATCAATTTCAATTTTTTGTTATTTGCTAAAGTTTTGTATTTAGTTTCTGTAGTTTAGTCATTTAATTTACTTGCGGAGACTGTGGGAATTCCACAGCGGTCTCATATCTAATATACTAGCATGGGTGCCCGGCGTTGCCCGGGTAATTGGAGGTGTATGTTGAGCAAAACAAAAAAAGCGGTCAATTTTTTTAAACTTTGACCCCTATTATGACCCCTTAAAATTTATTGTTTTTGGCTTGAATCAAGTTATTAAGTTAGATCCATGCCCATGGAACGTATATCTAACATTTCAAGTGATTAGCCTCAAAATTGTCGAAGGAGTTTGGTAGAGTATTCAAAGGTCAAATCGTTTAACTTGGACCCCTAAATCGCGAAATTTCTGGCCGAAACCCTATCATATAGATTTTCCCAAATCTCACTACCCTGTATATCAAATTTCGAGTCCGTAGATTTAAAATTGACAGAGTTATTGCGTAGAGAAATGTACATAGCACACATACACACACACAGACTCGTTCACTTTTATAGATATATAGAGTGATGTTCGTATTATTTGGATTTTCAGCGTAAATAGAGACGCCTTGATATTATTGTAGCTCTTTTGTTAAAACTGCAAAAAATATTTACTTAAGCTAGCAGGGACGCCCTGTCATAAAATACGCTAAAAATGATTTTTAAATTTATGCAGATTTCGATATATTTTTATAGACTCAATTTTCTATCGATTGTTTATATTATAAAGTTGTGTTTTTCAATATATATATATATATATATATATATATATATATATATATATACATATGACTTTACTGCATTAGCTTGAATCGAAACCGAAACCAAAACCAAAAGTTATGAAGACTTCTTGGTAAAGTTATTTATAAAAGAAAATAGATGAGTTAAGTGCCATGAACTATAATCGAAACTTATGAAGAGTTCATGGTAAAATCATTCATTGCAAAAAAAAAAAAAAAAAAAAAAATGGAAAGCCATAACAATTAAACGACACTTATTCGGAAGAAAAAAAAAACATGTTAGCGTGACTCACACAAACAAAAAAAAAACACCCACTAGCGTACTATTATATAGATTTTTTATATCATTTTATTCATTTGGTATGCTGTCCTTTTTATTAATTATTTAATTTTATATCGTAAAATGTATTCAATGACTACAAATTGTTTCAACTTCACATCTACAATTTCTTATATTTTGATTAAGCATTTCTAGTTATTTATAAGCACACTCTACAAGGATTGTCTAAATATCTGTAGGTATTCGCTAATCGTAATATTTTATGTAACTGTAACCTGAGGTCCTCCGACGAAACCGTCGGTTAGTTACCCAGAGTAAAATGTAATCTCTACAATTATATAAATGCAACTTTGTCTCTGTGTGTATGTGTGTGTGTGACTTATAAACTCTAAAACGGCTAAACAGTATTCTTTAAAATTTACAGAATTTTAGTGTATAAGTCTGGGAGTGATCTAAGTTAATTTTGTATCAGAATACCTCCGATAATTACCGATAATCGAAACCGTTATTTTAATTTATCTATCATCAGTAGAGCCATTTTTCCATATCGTCGCTTAGCAACTATGGTAGAACAATGGGCCGTGAGAATTCTACTGTGGATAAGTTGATAGCGTGTTTTCTTTTTTTTTTTTTGCATGACGTGCTATATAGGTTCAAACTCCGCATGTAAATTTCTTTTTTTTTTCGTTAACTGCAAAGAATTTTATAAGACTTGAAAATTTACGTGTTTTTAGCAGCGCAAAAGTAAATTGTTTTCTCTTTTTGAACGTCCATTCAACAAGCAACTGATCCTGAAGAAATTGCAAATCAGTCTATGCACATATTTAATAAAAATGTGATTCAGAGATTTCTTATATGCCGGTTTTACAAAACATAGGCTCCAACAACCAAGCACATGTAACATGCCCGGCAACATATGATAAGAAATTTTTCGGCGCAGTTGACTTATTGTAGGACTATACAGCGACAACCACGTTGGAATTTTCACACAGGCTATCATTAAAGAATTCCCTTTGAGAACAATATTTGACGAATCGTAGAGTCTGAGTAACAGTACTCACCAGCTCTTTCGATAACACTTTGAAAATTCTTTTGCGTTATCACAATAGCTACTTACCATTGATTTTTCATTGGTATCTACTGTTGGTCTACACTGTAATTTGAGTGGCACTAAGCCTCCCCAAGGTCTTAGTCCTCTTCGCACTCATCCAGTGAAAGTCTGGTCAGTGCTTTTTCTGCACGGACTTTCTATCCTCCTTGATCCTTTTCGATTATTTGGTGAGGCGCTAGTTTATGATAACACTACAATTTTTTGGTTATCGTTCTTGTTTGCTACCATGTAATTTAGCACCCAGACAAATGCATGCCATTTTGCATTAAAAAACATATATAATTTCTGTAAACTATTTCACCATATTTATTCTATATGCATTCATTGTCACAAACAGAGGCATTATACTTTTACATGTATCATAATTGCATGTTAATTTTTCTATTTAAAGTTAAAATAGTAAGAGTAAATATTATTGCTATTACTGTCAGTCATATAGTTACGGATCTCAAATCATGTATATTTACTTACTAAACGAACAACGTATTTTCCTACACTTTATATTTCATTTAATTCCTAAACGTTAAGTACTTTATTGAATATTCTATATTCTATTAGCCTTTTGGTAGGCGAGATTATAAAAATAGCGGACACTTCACACACTAAAAAATAGACCATGACAGAAATTACCGACTAAACCTCGGGGTACAGTATAAAAAATTAGTAACAAACTACTGTACAGTTTTAATACACATGTATATAATCAAATAACATTATAAATAACACCGAAAGGCGGGGAAAACACCGTAACCACAGGCCTGGAAAAATTGTATTCCACATCGTAACCTAAAAACACTTATCTGAGGGACACCGTATCTCGGGGTTCTACTGGATTTATATATTTCTTAACAGTCATAACTACGTGTAACACAGACATTAAAATACAAATACAAATAAATATTATTGAATTTTTATAATTATGAATACCCGAAAACAGCTGTATCAAATTTCCCTGATGTTATAAACTAATCTCAAAGATTCTGAAATCTTATATAAATATTACGAAAATAATTTTATTTGCAAAAAATTACATTGTTTCGATAAAACGATGTCTAGTCATTTGTTTATGGTTCAGTGGTTTGGACTATATTGATAAAATAGTTCAATAAATTACTTTTAAATTACTTAGGATTAAGATGACTAAGAGATGAATTGTATTACAGATGGGTCCTCACTTATCAAGGCTAGGGGGCATGGTTCACATATACTGTTAGTTAGACGATGATCAGCGCCAAAGATTAGATCGGAAACAGTGGGTGAAAAGCGCAGCATATTACTTAATGAGACTTGGATATTCATGAGAAAGGATCAACAATTATTACTTCCATGAGGTTTAAGGAAGAAAATATTTTAGTAATGTTCACACATTAAACGATATATAGCCACATTTTAGATTATTGAATGAACAAAATCAATTAACTGTGTTTGGCTTGCATATATTATGTATTCAGAATATTTCTTAATAGAATTTGATGATCCAAAAATACGGTTCAACAAGTATTTACTTGCATTAGATTTCAAGAACACCCATGGGGAGGTCGGTTAGTGATCAGCTGTATTTTTTTTTTCCAGAGAGAGGATTGAAACAATGATAATGGAAGTTTCGTTTAGTTTTTGATAGCAATGCGCAGATATTTAAAAATAATATCAGATAACCTTAGTATTTCCACGATGAAAGTTACTATACAACTTTAGACTAAATGATTTCCATTTAACGACATCTCAACACTTTTTTTATGCTATTAAATGCCGTGATATAACTCCAATTGTAAATGAGCAATTGCGTTTCTCCCTTATTTCAACGACAATACGGCCTACCAAATTGCCAGTACCCTTCACGCCTAACTTGTGAAAGCCTGGTTGGTATCCTCCGCCCCCTCGGCCTTTTAATCTTTTTTTTTTCGTACTTCACTACACCTCGAGATTTGTGAAGTCACGTATATGTTTGTGTGTGTGTGTGTGTGTGTGTGTGTCTAGTTTTTGGAACGAGACTATACAATTATAGAATTTCAGGCAGATTCAATTCCCTTTAACTAGTAGAAATATGATAGACTTTACAAATGTAGACGTCCTCACTGCAAATAATTGCGTAGATATCACGTTACACTACGCTATATACTTTCAATACTTATATATGCACTATCGAAACTTATTATTATTATTATTATTATTATTATTATTATTATTATTATTATTATTATTATTAGTATTATTGGCTCACAAGGAGCTTTCACACAGGCCATCAAAGATCTCTCCTTGAAAACAACATGTGGTGTTCCCTGGAAGCTGAGTGACAACAAGTCTCCCCCAGATTTCCAGTACTCTCCACCTCTTTGATAGTATTTGGAAATAAATTTGCATCACTGCAACAGCTGCTTGACATTGATTTCTCGTTGGCAGCGGCTATTGGTCTTCACTGGAATTTGAGTGGCAATAAGCCTCCCCAAGGTCCCAGTTCTCTTCGCACGTATCCAGCTGAGATCTGGCCAGTGCTCACTCCTCGTTCTTTCTTTCGTCCTTGACTCTACTTGGCTGTTTGGTCTCACTTTTTTTAGAGGGTAGGTGGTAAGTTATGTGGTGATGGCAGGATGGGGGTGGGACTAGAGAACTTCTAGATATGCGGCTTCAATATTCTTTGTTCCATGTGACGTTTCATGTTTTATTTCTGCATCAGTTTGTCTGGTCCTCGCGTGTTGCTCATGTGTGTAAGTCTCCACATTCAGGAGTTTTCCTTAATATTTCAGCTGTTTTCATTATTGTTGCTTGTTGTATTTTCCAGTCATTCCTTTGATTCCAATTTCTCCCATTCTTTTTTAAAAAAAAATTTCGGGGTTGTTCTTAGTGCTCCTGCTATTATAGGTATTATTTTGATTTTCTTCATCTTCCATAACCATTTTCATTTCTCTGGCAAGCTGCTTGTATTTGCCCCGTTTCGCCTTTTCTTTCATATTCTTTGGTCAGCTGGAATAATAAAATCTACGATTCGACAGGATTTTTCTTTCTTGTTAATTATTACGATATCCGATCTTCTTGCCTGTATGGGCTTATCAGTTTGTATGCCCATGTCGCATAGAATTTTGAGATTTTCGTTTTCATGTACTGTTGCCAGCTTATATTTGTACCACTTGTCTGTGTGTTTGAGATGCAGTTGTTTGCATAATTCCCAGTATAGTGCCCTTCTCACTTGTTGTGTCTGTTCTTGTATTCCTTTTGGGCCAATTTGCTGTATTCACTTACTGTATGGTTTATCGTTCTATCTCTTTGTCCACCGAGTCTGCATTTGCTGTTTTCTTGCGTTTTGTCGAGCTTTGCTTTGATGTGGTTGGTTCTTATCGAGTTATCTTGTGCTGCGGTTATTAGGGATTCAATTTCTCGGGTTATGTGTCTTTTTGCATCCATGTCCAAATGTTTTCGTTATTTTCATCTTTTGTCATCCTTATGAATCTTCCATGTAGTTGTTTTTTCCCCCCATTTTTCTTTTCTTGTTTTATCCTTTGTCTCTCTGTATTCTGTTTTATTGACTTTTTCCGCGTCTCTCACTACCATGATTATTCTTTCAGTGTTATAATTATATATTTTTCTAGTTCTTTTTTGGTGCCATTCACAGTCTTATATACAGACGAGTCCCCTCCCACCGACTTAACTTTTCACATAGAGCCGGTCAACATTGTCCTTCGGGTGTAGTGCGTTGTGTATGGTCATGAGTTTCCTGGTTTTCTGATCGAGCTGTCTTAGTTCTTCCTTAATCCACCCTATGAACGGTCCAGTGTATCTTACTAGTGATACTCCCCGTGTATTTATAACTTTTATTAGGTTTCTGCTATATGATTTAGATTCCAGAAGTTTTCCTGTTCTCCTGAGGTATTCCTTTCCACTTCTCTCTTTCATTTCTGTAGCGTTGATGGTGTTTGCTTCCAGAACTACCAGGTATTTATAGACGTCTTGTTCCCATAATGCCCTCATATCCGTTTGGTTTGGTAGTTCCATGCCTTTTGTCATCTCCAGTTTTCCCTTTCTTATCACTAGTAGTGCGCACTTTTCCATACCAAACTCCATTTGGATGTTCTGGCTCTGGCTGAAGATCCTCGTGGTGTTTACTGATGTCTCGAGTTCATTTTCGGTCCGCGCAAAAAGTTTAAAATCATTCATGTACATTGGTGGTTATTTTTTCCTTCGTGTTAGAGAAATTTTATAGTGGTTACAATGAACAGTAATGGCGATAGTTAGTCTCCTTGAAAGATGCCTCTTTGTATGTTTATTTCTGTTATGTGTTTTCAATTCCAGTCACCATATTCTCATTGCATTTTCAATAACGTTGATGATCCTGCTTGGTATTATTATTATTATTATTATTATTATTATTATTATTATTATTATTGTTGTTGTTGTTGTTGTTGTTATTATTGTTATTATTATTATTGTTATTATTATTATTGTTGTTATTGTTATTGTTATTATTGTTATTGTTATTGTTATTATTATTACTACTATTATTATTATTATTATTATTATTATTATTATTAGAAGTAATAGTAGTAATAGTCAAATAACCGCAAACTTCGGAATCCTTTCCCTCTTTTGACTGAGAGATTTTCCAATAAACCATTAAGGTGAACCAACCAATGTTATCAATATTTACCATGCAAAAGCAGTCTCCGTTATTTACAATAAGGGTGCTCATTTATTTATTTCATGTCGGTGTATAACTTTTATCTCAAACTTTAGCGTAATAAGCACTCATGTATGCTATTTTAATTTCAAGCAAGAACTAGAGATAAAGGCTCTGCTAGGGATAAGAGCACGTGTGTTTGCCAAATGATAAAACTCTTATACAACGCAAAGCGATAAAGTTAACCTACATTGATTGTAATTAAATCCGGGCATCTCACTTCAATGTAATCCATTTGTTTGCAATACACCTTTGTCTTCTATTAGAGACATTTTTCGCCCGAACAAGCATAAACAATACCCTGGATGACAAGAAAATTGATATTCCAATCGTGCACAAGCAGCTGTTGGAGTCTGACAACGAATGCAATACTTCATATTCAATTAAGTGTATCTAACACCATTTCCATTTTGTCAACAGATGAACTTGGATGATCTATTAATTTTAGAAAGTCTGATTTCCCATCTGGGAGTAGATTTTGTATTATACGTTTAAGGTTAGCATTCATATCTCATCTATTTTATTACGAACAAGGATAATTTTTGGATGAATGATTAGACGTCGTATCTCAAGGGGCAAAACGCTAGTTGAGAGATGCATAAAACCATAATAGGGAAAATCATATAGAGAAGTTCTTTCAAACATTCGATCCAGTGTTTGGAGTTGAGATTTGGAGATTGGTAGGCGCACAAAGAAAAGTGACACAAACTAATAAAATAAGTTAAATTACAGTAACAAATTAAAAATTATGATTAAATTAAAAATATGATTAAACACTTTAAGGAAAAGAAAAATGGGCGGTAAATTTCTTAAAACTTTAAAAATAGATATTTGTAGCTCTAAAGGTGATCATTTTAAAATATTCGTATACACCATAGTTTTGAACATAAAATATATTAAGATATATTGTTTACAGTAATCTGTCAAGACAAGGCAGGAAACTACTTGATGTTAGAAGCTAGCAAGAACCTAACGTGATTATCACAAGGACAGGGTATATCACTGATTTTATCGTGAAACAAAAACCGCAGGCTATGTATGGGAGTTAAGCAGTCAGCGAACGACTGAGTCAGACAAGACGAAACAAAGAAAGCTTGAAATAGATCTGGCAGTTTTTAATGTCATAATAGTGTTTATAAAACAGACTGAGACTAGCAACATCACGTTTGTGTAAGAGAAGTTACAGAGAAAAAAAGCGAGGAGATTCAATTTTCAGATATGTTTCCTCACATTATCAAGTACTCTTAAATACACCGAGATTAACCAGTCCAAATATAGCAACACTACTCCATACATGGTCTGATTGTTGCTTGTAGAAAAAAAAGAATAACATCAAATGTTAGAAAAAGTTCTAAGCGAAAAAGAAAGCTTACTTTCCGATGAAGAGGGAAGAAACAATTGATCTAATATAGGAATCCTAAGAAAGATTTGATGAGAAAGAAAGAGTAATACGTTTTGGATCCAATTTCTGGTCGAGGACAAAGTAATCGATGAGAATCCCAGAAAGAATAGGGACATGTCTACGATGGGAAGATACGAGTTGAGTTTTATTTATGTTTTTTAATAGTTTAATATATTTTAACAAATGTCTAAATCAAATTAAAAAGTAAATAGTGCATATTTTTCAAATATTTTTTAATCAATACATCAAAACAGTTCATATTTCCGCGTACGTTATCACTTTCACACTCATTTCTTAGATCTCATATCTTAAGAAAAACTATTCGACATATAATGCCTCTAAAAAATGTATTCATAAAAATAATTGTTTTTATATATTTATATTTTATATTTTTATATCTATACAATAATACGCTACGGCATTCCGTGTTCGTATGTGCGTTATCACCTTACACGCATATCAAAAATGAAATTATAATGTGGAAATATATATATATATATATATATATATATATATATATATATATATATATATATATATATATAGTTTAACCAGGATATAGGAGACTTCTTCCCCGATCACTACAGCTATGCTATATCCGGGTTAGACTCATATCCGGGTTACATTGTACATTAACAAAGGCTCTTATTTGGGATCAGAGAAACTCTCTTCTATATGCGTTTTTCTTATATTGGGTCTCTTATATATATATATATATATATATATATATATATATATATATATATACACGTACTCAACTATATGTGTATGCATTTCAAAATATTACAAAAATAAAAGATGTGCCCATATTATTCATCATGTTCCTATTTACAATGTCTCCCCACGGGACAGATTTAGACACCAGGGTGGTTTTTTTATGTGGAGAAAAGGGACAAAAATAAAAATTGTCTCAGTCGTAAAGGATTTCTCCTCCACTGAAAGAGAACAAGAAATTGAAGTGTAGCATTTGAAGAATAGATACATTTGAAGAACTTTGATCTTGACCCGAGGGCATATTACTCATCATGTTGCCTACAATATATATTGTGAAATTCTTAATGGTACACTCGTTACTTAATGAGATCATCTTCTACATATAAAGGTATAAATGTATACACATATCTAAGTACATATATATATATATATATATATATATATGTATATATATATATATATATATATATATATATAAGATGCACTGAAAACGATCAGGATTTTCCTTGATACTTTATACTTACTCGATACGTTATCTAAAGTTTGATGTGCACGTCGATAAATGCGCACGAACACTATACTGTACTAGTTTTTTTATGCCTATTTCACAGTATATTAAATCGTTTTACATTATTATACGAGGAAAGAGAATACTCATGGTAGATGAATATAACGGTTCACTGAACATGAACTGATATTTTACGGATGACGAGGATGGATGACCGGATGTTTATATCTTTATTACCGTTCATCATCTATGCTTATATATTCGCACTGCACACGTGTGTCAGTGCAATAGACCCGACTAGATACGTATTTCGTTTCCCCATTAAATAGTAATAATGAAAAGATATTAACTTGTTTTCCATTTATCCAGTCACAAAATCGTCCGCTGTAATGCATACACGGACGAGAGGTGGATGTAATCTTTTTAATAGGACACTAACATAATTCACGTTTTTGTGAGTAAAAGAATAATTCCTTTTATCTTTCTTTATTAAACAGTAAAGTATGGATTCTTATTTGTTTTTTTAATAAAAAGTCACAATTTATCAAGGCCAGGAGGGAATCAAGGATTAGTGCTAAATCGTCAGTTATGAACGCTTTCACAGGAGGAGTGGAAACAATCGGTGGCATGGCAGAACATTACTTTAGGGGAATTGCTTTTCCATAACCTTGGCTCAAGAAGAATTTGTTCACAGTAGACTTGAAGATGGCCATGTTGTAGTCGGTAGGGAAGCAAGCTCTTTGTATATTGTTAAACGAAATGGAGCTTTGTATATGAAACTTTTGTTTGGTTTTTGAAAGGAGGGAACGAAAGGAACGCCCCTATTTATGGTTGTAACTAGACTAGTTATTTATACAAAAAAGAGTCACCACTAATCAAGGCCCCCGAGGCCACTCAAGGATAAGGGTTTATGGGTGTCCGATCTTTCGTGAGACAACACCCTGATAATCAGTAACGGTGAAAATATGACAGAATTGGCTTACTAAACAGAACAGTTGAAACTTGTTTACATTAGGCTTGAAAACGCCCATAGGCTAATCAGCCGTTAAGCAAACACGCAGGATTGTGTTCTACAGACGAGCAGTTCTAGGAGAGAAAATTTGATGATAAAATTTTCACTTAGTTTTATGCACAGATACAGAGAGAGGAAATTGCAGATAATAATTGTAGCCAGAAGAGAGTTTGTTGCGAATGTTTTAGAGGGGTGCTGTGTATGTTCTACACGAGGCTGTTACTAGGGGTAGCAGTTTAGTCGAGTACTTAATATTGAGATGAAAATATAAAAAGAGGCTAGCAGCATCAATTCTGTGCAAAAGAAGCTGAAGGAACAAGAAGAAAATATTCCTGCTGAGTCGATTTTGTATATTGTCAAAATAGGAAAGTGTGTTTTAAACGCCACCTCCCAGATATGAACGCAGTTCTCAATCGTTGGACATATACGGATTTTATAGAAGTATATGACTGCATTGCGATAAGATACGAGGTGCTTTCAATAAATGTCCGGACATTTTTGCTGGTCACTTTTCTTGATAGTGCACATGAAACTCTAGTCCCCTTCGAAGTAACCTCCGCCAGCTGCAATGTATTATTGTATCATTTTACAACGTCTGGAAGTCCCCGTGAAAGTCATCTTGTATGAGCATGTCAATGATCCTCGTCACAGTCTCTTTTATCTTCTCGATTGTTTCATGACAACAGCTTTTAAGGTTTTCCTTGAGATTAAAAAATAATCAAACGTCATAGGGAGCAAGGTCTGGATTATAGAAAGAGTGAGGAACTGTCTTGATGCCCATCTTAGTCAAATAGGCTGTGACAAAGATGGAGCTATGGACCGGTGCATTCGCGCACGTCTTCTGCATCTTCAGTACCTTGCGAATAATTGTGTGTACAATTCCCACACGGACATCAAATTGTGCACTTATTGTCTCCATAGACACACGACGGTTTTTATTCGTGGATTTCTTTATTTGGCCAATCAACTCTGATGTTTTGTACTTCCTTCCTTCTCCTATGCCTCCTATCATCTTTCACACTCCCTATTTTCTTTGACTATCTCATGCCACTCCAAAACTGATACTCGATTTATGCAAGATTGTCCAAAGCAGTCTGAAGCATTCCATATATTTCTCGGGCATGTTTTCCGAGTTTCAAACACAATTTTATTACATATCCTTCTTCTTAGTGTCCTCACGTCCAGATTGCATTTTTAAATTCATCAGCTCTTGCAATCAGGCTTTAGTAGGGTGTATTCCAGTTCCTGCTGTAACTGTTCATTTGAACTCGAAATCATACAAATTGGTCAGTCATCTCATAAGATTTATAGCAATAACGTACTGAATTTTTAAGAATCTACGCCAATTTTAAATGCATATACAAAAAGAGTCTGGAAACTTATTAAAAGCACCTCATAGTTTCTGGAATGGTAAACATATCCAACAATTTCCCAGAATTATTAGCAACAGATTTGCATGCTTGGCATAGTGTTATAGTATGTGAGGTATATTCAGTTTAGTTTTATGCTAGATAAATAAAAATTGAATGGGCAAATTCAGATACCTAAAATTTAATGGAAATTTTACAATAAGTATTAGAGATCAATTAATTAATATTCCAAGATTTCAGTTCCAGTTGTCGAATATCAAATGTTTTAGAAGTCATAGATACCCGCATCCATTAAAAAATTAGATATTTCAACTTTTCATCGCATTTTATTTATAGTCATAAGATAGCAATCATGCAAAATCTCCTGAGTTAAAATTTCATCCCCAAACCTCTTAAATTGTAGACATTTTTTGAATGCCTAGACTTCACCAAATGGTCACCTATCTGTTACTAGTCAGGCTCAACGTTGCTAAACTTCGGTGATCTGGCAAGAACAGGTGTTTCAAGGTGTTTCTCCCGTAGATTTTATGTGGCAGTCGTCTGCACCGACAAAGATTAGCAGTAATATCAAACACGAAGCCTTCTCCACTATGAACAAACCATCTGTATGGATTTCCGAGCAACTTAGTTTATGCCGTGGAAGCTCATGCGCCGAAATCGACGGGAGAGTCCATCATATATATATATATATATATATATATATATATATATATATATATATTCTATGCCTGTATCTAAACACTGATTACAGGAACAAATCTTCTTTTCTCGAACGGCCTGTCCGTTGAGCACTGTTCCACTGGCTTGCTTCCCGGTCGATTACAACATGGTAGCTTTCAAGTCCAATGTAAACAAGTTTTTGTTGAACCGCCCCTTAAAAAATCCAAATTCTACTCAAATCATACCATTAACCGTTACTAAAGTATCACCTTACATTCATTAACTCTTATCATCGAGTATCCTTTAAGACTTGTGATTTCCTTGTAAAACATATCTCCTTAAAATATTTCAATTTATATACAATTTATATATAATACTATAGCTAAGCAGTTATACTTTCATGTTTGATACGTTCTCTATGCCATTTCATATTGGTGATTCTACTTTTGTCTGTTTCTCTTCTTTTGTCAATAAAAGTAAAATAAGACAGTGTTCTTTTAATATCTGTATTTAACTATAAAGTACTGAGGGTGTCATTTCTACAGTGACTCGTCAGGCTAACGGAAACACAACAATAAGAAACAACACTTAGCTTGCTGATTCATGGCGTTGATAAACCGTGACTTTCTCTGTGTAAATTAACTGCCATAAGTAGTTTTCATAATAAACTACTAAACTATATCACAGGAACTGTTCAGTAAATACTGAAAATTTGTACAACAATTATCTAAAATTATATTATTAAATGTGTATGCACAAAACAATAATGCAACCACGATATATATATATATATATATATATATATATATATATATATATATATATATATATATAGTGGTGTGTGTGTATGTGTGTGTGTGTGTGTGGGCAGCATTTTCCCTTTTAAACATATTTGTTTTAATACGACGGAACATTTATGTCTGCATATTCCGTCTAAATTCTCTGTAATTTCCTTATGTGTTTCCTTGACGATATAATTGTACTTGATATAAAAACAGATACAGCAGATACAGAGGTGATTCACCTGGAATAACAACACAGGAAATTAGAAGGAATCAAGATATATATTCGCAGACATAAATTGCCCGTCGTATTGTCGTATTTAATAATGAATAAACACTTTGTTTGTGTGTGTGTGTGTATGTATATATATATATGTATATATGTATAAATATATATATATACAGTATATACACACGTGCGCACACACACACGCACACGCACACCCATATATATATATATATATATATATATATATATATATATATATATATATATATATGTACATATCTTAAGGTTATGACTATTCATTGAAATCGGAATCGGAAATCGAAAAGATCGGAATTTGCGGAGACATCTGAATCTTAATACCTAAAACTCATTTCCGATTTCGAAAACGATTCTTTTCATTATTTTCCCCTCTTTTGTTATAGCTGGTGTGATGAATATGAAATGACAAATATTTTAAAACTACTAGTAAAACCCTAATCGATAGATCAAAATAACATGAAAATACGAAGCATGGATTCGGTAATGCTCCTTAAAATCAATGATATTGCTTTACAATTTATGAAAAATATTAAGCAATAAATAAAACAATTCTGTCAAAGGAAAAGGAAAAATGTTGACAAACATTATTGATAATTAAATGAATATCAATTACTTGTCGATACATATGTAAACTTCACATGAAAAGCATTCACATGTTTGAGCACGTTCTGACGTCACAAACAGATAGAGTTAATATATTCAGTTAAGTTAGTGTTATAAATCAATCAGATCAGATTCGAATTCAGGAGTTGAGTTCGGAATATTCAAAGAAGATGAGTTAGCCTAAGCCTGGCTCGGAAGCGGGGAAGAGAGAGGAGAACAAATATAAGAACCTAATGCGGTATCGAATACTTGACCATTCTAATCACTGGCTGGAATAATTGTCTTCATGTTATTTTTAAGCCTTTGACTTCGTAGTCATTTCAATAATGTAAGGATTATCTTCTGTTATTATATATAATTATCCTATCACTAATAAACACTACACACATATATGTCAGCCTAATTAAGAAACTCGTTTCTTATCGTTGAGCACTTTCAGTTGAGTTAAAAGTCGGTAAATCTAGCTCTTACGTGCAGATCATCATATAATGATTAAGTCACTCTGACAGACGTTAAAAAGCATTTAAAAAACATAAATGTAAAATGCAACACCCTTTCTCGCGGTTAATGGTAGCCGAATGGATCAGGTCCTTGCTAATGAAGCCAGGGATGGTTCTGTCGCGGTTTCGAATATATCGACTGGTATTAATCGTGACACCCTGCACTGCTGATTTTCGAAAGGATGAAACACTAGTATCTGTAGGTATTTAATAATTATTATAGTAAATAATTATATATATATATATATATATATATATATATATATATATATATATACATTCGTATTCCTGTATGTTTGTTTGTTCACAATTTTATTAATATATACAAAAGGTTCCTTACTTTACTTTTTCATTTATTTCTATATATAGTTTCATTCTTGCAAACAAGATACAATTAAGAGATCATGTCATTTGCATAGTACATTAAGAAAAATCGATTTTATTAAGTAGCGGTATCTTAATCCTAGCAAAGGGATTTTTTTAAAGTGTTCTATTAAAAATTGTCCTTTAATAAATTGTAAACTATAATTATATTTATAACATATTTTATTTATCTAGAATTATTATTCCAACATCGAATTAAAAAAACACTTTTAGAGTTATTTGCCCTTTAGAATCTTCCGAACATTTAATTTCTTTGTTATTATTCTTTAAACAGCTATACAGAAATCGGTAAATTTTTACCATGTGACCCAGCGTCATTTAATACCTAAAAAAATAAAGATCTACTGCCCCCTCTCAATTCCACAATTTACACTTTTCTTTCTTTTTTCGCGTTAATCTCATCGATTAAAAACTTAAATTTCTAATTAAAAAAAGGTAAATTTTTCGACCTGACCCAGCGTCGTTTAACCCATAAAAAAAGAATTAGGACCTACTTTTTTTGGCCCTAATACTTTTAAAAAGCCTTTATAAATAATATGAAAGAAGAAATTTTGAAAAAAGAAAATTAACATTTTAAAGTGGGGGATCACGTTTCTGCATAAATTTAACGTAAAATGAGCACCCGCCTTTTGGCCACAAAGCGTTCAACGAGACATGTCGTCTCTAGCATTTTTTCAAGTTTGGCGATCGAGAGGTGGGGGTGGGGCAAACATGACAAATACAGTTTTTTTTGTGGTGGGGCTTGAATTAGATTTGAAACATAAAATAATGATAAAGTTAATTTATTTTTATGACACCATTCTGTACTTTCACCTAACAATATATATATATGGATGTGCGTGTGGTCATCCCTAAGTTAATGGAAAATTATTAACTAAATCGCAAAGAGATCATGACTAATTTTTCATCAATCACGTAACCTTTTGAATCTGTATGTTTATTGTTCTCATGCTAACCTTATCTATTAACCTGCCTTCCAATACCGAATAAAGAAAGAATAACAAATAGAAGTGTTTCATTGTAAAAAATAGTAATATTATTTAACACTTATTTGGAGATGAACACCGAAGATTACGAGATATAGCCGATAGAGCTCAATTAATGATATTTTCTTTTACTATTATAAATTAAACTGTCTGTTACAACTCACTTTTGTTATTCACAAGCAGCCAAATTCTACCCCTACATAGTAGAGATTCTGTAAATGTCAGAAAGCCTTCTACTCCATAGTTTCTTCCCTCAGAACTGCTAGACTTTGAAACTCCCTTCCGGAATTTTACTTTCCCAATTGTACTGACATGCAGAAGTCCAAATGTAATGTTTACATACATCTTGCTGTCAAACTCCCCACATACTATCCAGGCAACTTATATCCCCGATAGTAGCTCCATACATCAAAGTAGCAGTGTGCCTTGTTTGGAGTGAAAATGGAATTAAAAAAAAAACAAACAAAAACCATTGTCTACTATACATATATTTTATGTGATCTTCAATGGGTCCTTTGACGTAAGCAAAAAAATTTGAATTAAATATACAGTAATAAAACCACCAAAAATATCCCCTCAGTCTGTATTTTTTCCAAGTATTCTCAGAAAATAATGTGTTGTGTTTTGATAAACGTCAAGTGAAGAATCGCTTTCATTTCATATCCTTACACCTGTTGGCCGCGATTTCAGTATTTCTTTGAAATCGTACGTATTGCTGGAAGAACATGTCCTGTATATTGTCAATGAAAATATTTCAAATAAAAAATAATAATTCAACCGAAATAGCCCAATTTATGATTTTTTTTACACTTTTGAATTATCTTTTTTATTTACCATTTTATTCACCATGAATACAGTGCTGTCAAAATTTAACATCGCATATAAAGATCGATAAATACGAAATGCCTTCAATAAGTTTCCAGACTTTTTGTACAGGCATTTAAATTTGTCGTAGGCGCATAAAAATTTAGTACGTTATTGTTATACGTCTTCTGATATGACTGACCATTTTTTATGATTTGCAGTTCAAATGAACAGCTACAGCGTGAACTGGAATACACTCTACTAAAGCCTGATTGTCATAACTGGGGGATTCCAAAGATGCAATCTGGATGTAAGGAATTTGGACGTAAGGACCGTTTAGAAGAACGATATGCAATAACATTCTGTTTTACACTTGAAATAAATGTCACAGAAACGTATGGGATGCTTCAGACTGTTTTTGGACCATCTTGCATAAATTGAGCATCAGTTTTTGAGTAGTATAAGAGATTCAAGAAACATAGGAAGTCCGCGAGAGGTGATAAGAGGCGAGAGAGGAGCAAGGAAGTCAGAACACCAGAGTTGATTGGCCAAATAAAGAAATTCATGCTTAAGAACCGTCGTGTCTATAGAGACAATAAGTACACAGATTAATGTCAATGTTTGAACTGTGAAAACAATTATTCCTGGGAGGATGAAGATGAGGAAGTTTGCCCCAATGATGCTCTCTTTGTCACAGACTGCTTGACGTAGATGAGCATCACTCTCCCTATAGCCCGGAGGTTACTCTCTGTGACTTTTGGTTATTCACTAAACTCAAGAAAAATCTTGCAGGCTGTAATTATGAGACAATTGAGGAGTTGAGAGAAGCTGTGACGAGAGTCATTCACACGCTAACACAAGAGAACTTCTATGGGCCCTTTCAGAATTTTTGGAAATTGCATTGCAGCCAGAAAAGATTACTTCGAAGGGAATTAGAGTTTGATGTGTGTTCTGTTAATAAAAGTGTCAATAAGAAAACAGGCTGGAACGTTTTTAAGGCACCTCGTATAAGTTTTCAATTTGAGGGTGTCACATTAATTCGATAATACTATTTGCTATACGATTACTTCTTTTAAGTAACCGATATCTTCTCATATTTCGAGATAATTTCTATTTCAAGTGAAAATATATAATGATCGGAATTGATGCTGTTTAGATATGTATGTACAAGTTATAGCATTATTTTTCGTTGCATTTAATAATTTTTACTTTCAAATAAAATACACAGACATCTTTCTTTCAATTAAAATATAATTTTTCTCAACCCCTTTCAGGTTCTTCTTTGACATAAGAATGCAGTGCCTTATATTCTATTCAATATTACCACTTACCATTCTTGCAAGTAAGTATTCTGCTTTAATAATTATGTTTTCTTGAATGTCTATCTTGCCTTTTTAGCAATTCTGATCCACGTTAAACTATATGTGGTCTCATTGTTCTATGATCTCTTCTTTGGTCAGAATATAGGGTTAATGTCATCGCTCAGCTACTGGATTTAATGCCCAGATCCTGAAATTTCGTGTGTGCAATACATCCGATGTTTTGTCAACGTTGGCCGTCATCTATGCAACATTAACACCTCTGACCTTGGTTGAAACTTTGCTTCTTTTTCCGTAAATATTGGAAGATTTAAACTACTTGTTGAAATTTTGAGGATATGACTCGGCCTCGTTCATAATTACTTCCAATTGCTAACACTGAACAAAATGATTTCTATATGTGTAATTTCTAAATATTAAGAGCCAGTACATAATAGAATAATCTCCAAGTAGATCTATAACTGCAGAAAAAAAGAAAAATGTCGAATAACGTGAGTGTTCATTATGCAGGACTTGCTAAATGAGGATTTCGGTAGATTAGCATGAGATTTAAAATTACTGATTTTTAAGAACAGATTGTCACACGTGATTATTTTCTGGGAGCAAAAACGTCATAAAAACATGTAAGTGAAATGCGCGTGTGTTCATCACATAAGAAAACAGTATTTCGAAATAACATTCCGTAAAAGAAGAATTAATTCTCGTTCGATATGGTAATTTTTCATTATAAGAATTAAAGTTCATGTGTGAGGCACGCTAATACAAGACAAGGAGGATTTTAACGCCTCCCAGTCGCGGAGTTATCATGACATCCAAATGGGAATACAATAGAAAAACTCCATAAAACTGATTTGATTTTCGCGGAAAATCTTTATATAACGATTTTCCCGAAAGTTCCAGCCTGTTTCCTGTATCACTACGCGACAAAACTTAACATAGTTCTTTTGTTCCATGTACGCGGGTGATCAAATCGCAACGTTGTTTGCTTACGCGTTCTGATACTCGTGGCCGTTAAAAACAGTGATTGCTATGAAAATGTTGCTGGCGAAGATTTGTTCTATCGCCTTTTTTTTACGTGTTCGCAATTTCGGTTCTTACTTTTTTCTCCTCGCTTTAACACTTCTATCTTAGTCACGTTTGACTAACCATCATACAAACGTAGCATTGACGTGAAAAGAATCCAGAGTCCGATCTCATATTTAACGGCATCAATATTGATCGATCACATTCAGGAGTGGGCCAAAAATAACATAAGACGAATACTTGATATAAATCAGTAATCAGTGTGTGATACCGTTGTTGTATTGTCGAATTGTTACGTTGTCGTATCATAAATGATTGAGTGTTTGATTATCTTATCAGAGTTTATGTCGTTGTGTGTGTGACATGCATTTGAACATACCTTCTGCCATTTTGTTGGTCCATCTGGAACATCTCGTCTGGGAGGAAGACTGGTACCTGTTTTTGGGGACGAAGATTTATTTCACTCCAAGACAAGAAATTGGTTCTATAGTTTTTTATTCACCTTCCAGATCGATCGCAGAAGAATGGAAAGTGAATTTGGCCTGTGTGGTTTCTTCTTCTAGGTCTTATTTCTACCACGTCAGCGTTCGTCGCCCCCACAGCGAAGGGAAGGAAACAACGGCGAAGCCGTCCGCTCTCTTCCAAGTCCCAACCAAATCTCCACGATTCAGCTAATCTGATCACGTGACTCACATGCAATCCAATCAGCTGATCTTGACTTCCGGTCTACGTGTCTAACTATATGATTTAAACACCCTCTCTCTCTCTCTTGGTCCATTCTCTAACACCATAGGGTAACGTAAAAATAGGAACCCCAGCGTTATTTGTCTGGCCGCGTTAGTCCCTAGCGATTTTCTTCTATTCTTGCATGGCTTCGACTTTAATCTCTCAATGTCTCTCGCCTGTCTTCTATAACTGCCTACTAAACACATCTAACAGTCGTCAAACAGACACTGTGTTCAACTGGATTCCTTAACTCCTTGCTAAACCTAAATATATGTCACGTTTTTGTTTCAATCAGTTGTCACGTTTTAATTCGCCGATATGTGATTTTCCTTAAATCTATAAAACTGTATCTAGTAAAAAAAAGTCAATAAAACTTAAAAGAGATTCGAACTCTGACATTGACATCGTAAAACTTATTTCAAAGAAATGCCATCTGTTTATTTCCCGTTTAGCATCACAATATATATATCTATATCTATATCTATATATATATATATATATATATATATATATGTATATGTATATATATATATATAATATAAAGCTGAACGTCTGTGTGTGTGTGTGTGGTCACGAATAGGCTCCTATATGGTTGACTATTATATAAAACTGATCACATATAACGATAGAAGATGTATTGGGACACAGGAATGGGTATTTTTGATCTGGCATAATGATGATTCATTAAAATTGTGGGGTCTGCGTACGCGCCTGGTCCACAAAGTATGGAAATAAAAAAAATTACAAATTAAAAAAAAACATTTACAAGTGTTTTTGATATAGATGTACATAACAATACTTTGATAAGTATGATTTAACTTAAATAGGGATGGTATAATAAAATTGTGGGGTCTGCTTTCGCGCCTGGCCTTCATAGAATGGAAATGGGTACAAACTTTAATAAAGACTTTTCATATCTATCTGCGTAAGTATACTTTGATAAGTATGCTTCAGTTGTAAGAAATATGGTATAATAAAATTATGGGGTGTTCATTCGCGCCTGACGTCCATAGAATGGAAATATGTCACAAAGTTTAACAAGGTTTTTTAATATAGATCCACATCATATTGTGATAAGTGTTTCAGTGTGAACAGGTATGGTATAATAAATTATGGGGTTTATCTATTTTATTTTTACTTTAATCATATTTTGCTTTGGTTTTGATACCCCCAAATTCGAAGCTATATCTTAACAACTCTTCCTTTTCATAACCTATCATACTTTCATAATCTGAGTCGATTTTCTGTAGGTCGTTTTTGAACTCAGTCAACGACGGATACTTTTGCTAGTATATATATATATATATATATATATATATATATATATATATATATATATATATATATATATATATATATATATATATATATAAATGTTTAGAGGTACAGAATTTATATATGGTTTTAAATAAAATAGTAGGCGGAAGTTTCTCGAGAGCTCTTTCGGCTATCATCTCTTCAGGAGCAAATCGATAGCAATCTAAATAGTATTGTGACGAAAATAAAGAGTTCTATAGGGGAACTTATTTAATGTGCCAACGTACGGGGGCATTAATTAAATTTATTTACGTTTAAAAAAAATAACGATTAAAAAATCGTTTTTTTAAACGTAAACAAATTTTTTCATGATCTTCAGTTTTGCACATATATAAATTATTTATAATGTTAATTATAATCGAGCTCTATTCATGGTATATTAATTCTTTGCAATATAGTGTGCAACATGGGCAATGCATTTTTTATTTTATTATTTACATATATTAAATCACACACACAGACACACACACATATATGTGTGTGTGTGTTTGTGTGTGTGTGTGTGCGTATGAGTATGCGTTTGTGTGTTTATATCCTAGAAATCTCTTATACAATCTCTTGGACAATTATTATAAATTTTGGAATATTTCTGACAACACGGCGAATAAAATAGACGTATTACTTTAATTGTGAGTTATATCATTCAACTAGACTCGCAGTATTTATAAAAAAAAAATTACAAATAAAAATTAGGAAAAAAATAGGAAAAAGGGCTTTACAACAAAGTTGGAGTTATATTTCGTTAAAAAATGAGTGCGCACAAACTTGCAACAATAATATGCATTCACTTGCGAAAACCCTAAACTATGGAACTCATCACAGTGAATTATTTAATATGTATTCTTGGCAGCAAGAAAAGAAACATAGTCACAAGATCTATTTATACTTGTTAAAGAGCTGTCACTAAAACTGTGCCATATCCATGATCAAAGGAAGATATCCGAACATTTAAATCTAATGAAAACACACATATGCCAAGTATACCTTTAAATCTAATGAAAACACACATATGCCAAGTAGACCTTTCAAAGGCATTAATAATATACTTTTCCAAAAATAAAACATTAACAGTACATTTGAAGAATGAAAATATTTTCAATTGCCGACGTATGATAAAAAAAAAATACCACAATTTTTTTTTAACCCACGCCAATCCCGCGACCTCATATCCTTCTTTATTTTAATACTATGCATTTCTTCTTCTTTCGTTTGTTCTGGATCCATTCTAGTGTGTCTATTCATGTATACATGAGTGAATTTTTAAATTACGCCATTTTTCTGGCACTTGCATTTACTTCACTTTCATCTGTCTATTCACAGCAATATTTTTATATATTGTTTTCTTTTTTATTTCATTTATCATCGTTATTCTCTTGCCTTTTAATTTTCACGTACATCTAATATATTTGTTACTGTTACATCCTTGGCTCGGGTTTAAATGCACAGCAGTGGCTTTAAATCCAGCACACGGGCTTAGGGTTAATGTGTGCACCCGTCTTAGAGAAGTGTAAGGGAATTTACCACCAGGGACGGCTACTTTAATTATCTATTGAATTTTTAAGAGTCTCTAATCAAAACAGTGAGAAGCGAGCATGCAAGAAGGCGAAGGAAATATTCAAAATTAAATAATGAGGAGGGCGGAAGCAGAAATATAGTTTATATATTTTTAATATGGATTTTATTTATCTTTTATTCCGTATAAAAACAAATAAATAAACAAATAAAATAACGCAGGACTGAGAGTGGCAAAAAAAAAGTTCATTGATGACGGAAAAGAAAGAGCGGCAATAATAATTCAAGAGGAAAAAAGAAAAGGGGGTAGTTACGAGATGGAGTTAATAGGTCGTTTAACGGTCCATCCGCGCGGTAAACTCCGGCCGAGTTTCCGCCGGATTGCAATAACACAAAAGTTTTCTGAAGAGGGAAGAGAGGAGGAGAAATTCACAAACCATTTCCACAGATAACGTTTCTTTTTTTTTTTTTTTCTTTCTAAAGCTTCATTACCTTCTCCGTTCTTTTTCTTTTCGGAGCCCAGTAAAAAAAAGGGAGAAACATTGGTCGTTCTTAATGGCTACTTCAGAGTCAACCATATATCGAGTTTTTTTTCATTTTAAGGTATCATTCGCTTCATTGCCTCTGATACTAAAAGCCGAAAAAAAAAAAAAAAAAAAAAACATCGCCTTCTCTCGCTGAAACGCGAATCCAGATTCTTTCTTTCTTCCTCTTTCCCGCTTTTCAGCTGCTGCTAGTGGTCCTTACGACCTCGGCATGTGTGCAGTCAGCAGTCAGCACCAACCCTATTCAGGGTTTAACCAGCTTCCTCCGAAGGAGGAAGTTTCTTGGGATTATGAAATTCACAAGCGGTCTCCAGTCGCATGTATATCCCCGTTTGCGGAGATGATGGCGTTAGGTTTTTGCATTACTTTTTTTTTGCAGGGAGGTGTCGACGTCTTGCTACATACAGCACCTGAACTTCCCAAATTGGTTACCCATTTTTAGTAATGACCAGGCTCAACGCTGCTTAACTTCGGTGATCTGACCGGAACCGATGCGTGAATGTGATTATGCCGTATATGACCTCGGCATGACCTTCACATTGATTCTCCAAAATAACTTGACCATGGCAGCGTCGCAGTCGTTTCCGATCTGCCATAGATTCACGTTCACTGTTTGACTTGCGTCCACTCCGGAGTCTCAGTTTTCTTCCCACGGCCTTTGGACCATGACAGTTACCCACTTTTTATAGTTTGCTCTTTTGGATTCTCCTTTAAATCATTGGCATCCTGTAATTCTTTATCCGATATCTCTCTTAAAATATTACTTATGTAGTCCCCTCATATTTTTCTTGATAATTAGTTTATTTATTAAGCTTGGCTTATTTTGGATCTACCCATTGTATTTAATCATTGCTTGCTTTTTGTATAGATTTCTTTATACAGGGTGAGTCACGGGAAACGAATGTTTTTAGAACGTTCCTTGCTCTCCTTTAGTAAGGGATAGGGAGTGAGGTATGCAGTCTTTCTGTACATTATAAAATGTTTGTTGAAATATTCGTAGAGTTTTGTTTTCTTTAAAAACATCCGTTTTCCGTTACTCATCCTGTATATACAGTATAATTCCTATAATTTGAACATCCGATTCGTTCAAATTAGAGGATACTGTTCAAGTTTCGTGATAAAAAATGTGCTGCAGTAAACTTTAATTTTCTTAGAATTAAGAAATAGTAAATGAAATTCATTATTATATGATACTTCAAGTATATATTAAGTTGAGCTTACGATATATTGCAAGTAAGAATTCTTAAATATTATTACCAGGAGCGAAAACATTAAAAATAAATTAAACCTATTCTTACTTGTTAGGTATTTATTACCTAAGTTATCATCTACAGAAATCATACATTTATGTAAAATACAGTTTTTTATTTATTTATTCATTGAATGAATCCCATTGCAATTTCTATTTTCATCGATTGAGCTCTCGGGCGCTGCCATTGTATTCCGTAAGCGATCACGAAAATCTACAATTTCTTGGTTCTGTAGCTTCTTTATGATTATATCTCTTCGGGGTGATATAACTTGCAAAACATAGTTGTCACTAAAGTTATGACTTTTTTCTAGAAATTTTATAATCGTTTCCATAGACTTTTCTGCATTATCCCATGATATTGCTTCATCAGAGTGTTCTTGGTTATTTACATTAGAGTCAAGAAAATGGGAGCTGTCGCTATTTTCCATCACCATTACTGCCTTCAGGATATTGATCAGTAGTTTCCTCATCTTGTTGCACCCACATTTCAACATCATTTGCATTAAGTGATTTAAGATCAGCGTGGTTGGTCGGTAACCGTTTAGTTTCAATAATATTTTCTAGAAACATTGTAATGGGTTGTTTTACACTATTTTAAATATAGCAATCTAAGAAAAATACAGTTGGTGTAAATTTATTATCAATAGCTAATCTATATTAATTACATAGTACCAATATTAACATTTCTGCGCAATATCTGAGTAAACCATGTAAACAGATGTACTGCAACCCCTCATCAAATATGCTAATACAATTTCAATGACGAGACAGTTGAAGTTTAGAGAAAGTCCAAGTTTAGAAGAAGTCCACATGAGAGAAAGTCCAAATGAGAGGAAGTCCAACTTAGAGGAAGTTCAAATTAAAGGAGTTTTATTGTATATGGTACTTTTTTTTTTACTATTTTGTATTTCTTTGGAGACAGTTTTTGTGTCTTTTATCAGTATATATATATATATATATATATATATATATATATATATATATATACGTACACATGTGTATCTGTATTTATTTATGTATATATCTATTATGCTTTGATATGGGTGAATGTGTATTAGCACGTGTGTATATTATATGTGTATATATATCGGTATATATATGTTTGCATCTATCTACCTATATGTCTGTGTGCCCTCCCGATATGTTTACTAGCTTGGATGACACGAGGCATAGTTGCGATAAATGCTCTCTTAATTTGTTTCTGTATCTGATACTTTGACTACTTACACATTTGAGCTTATACGTATATGTGTACATGCATACGTATATGTGTATATGCATACGTATATGTGTGTGATTATTTCTGGTTTTCTATCCTTGATGTAACACCACTTATATGTTATATTTTGACATCACATCTGTCGCTTTATTTTAACTTATATTACCTACTTTAACTATTCTAACTGCTTTCATTTTTCTATGGATTTACGCGTCCAATTTCTTGGCCTTTTCTTTTTTTCTCTTTACTGAATTTTTTGTTATGTATTCCACTTCTATCCTATTTCACTGAAGTTTCTTAACCTGCTTATTTTCTCCTCGGGCTCCTGTTTTTCTCTATACCTTATCTATCTGTATCTATTTTTTTACATATTTTATCTGTTTATTATCTATTCATTATTTATTATTATATTCCTTTATTTAGTTTTTTATGTTTCACATCTTTTTTATCTTTTCATTAATAATGTGTGCTCATAATTGTTTTTGCCTACATTGCTGGCGTCTTGCTCACGTGTTCTGACATATTGCGCTTACGTTTTTACCAGCTTTATTTTTCAATAAGTAATGTTAGGAATTCTTGTCAAGTTGAATATACAAGTAATTTATTCAGTTTCCTCAATATGGTTTTAAATTAATTACTTTAAGTTAGGAATTTCTCTTTCTGCTGTCTATAATATTATCAGCCTTTCTAATGGTTCTTTAAAACTTACTGCACTCTCTTTTAGATATGCTTACACGTATGAGTTTTTCGGTTCTTTTACTAATTTATGAAATTTCCTTTCGGATTTCTTTATCCATGAATCCTGCACGGGAATTTACTTTTGGTGCATTCTTATCTTGGACAAATCTTGTTTTAACAGCTTATACATTTATATCCTGCCTTTACTTAATATTTCTTGCTTCTATACTTTTTATATATATATATATTATTTGTATTTCACTCTTCCTTGTATATTTTGTTCTTATACTCCTTCCCCTATCGCTTTTTTGATGCTATGTTTTTACTTCCGCATTTATTATTCCCTATTTCTATTTCTTTTTTAATTAATAACTTTACTATTTATAAGTATGTTTTTATTCGTATATCCTTATATTGGTATAATGCCAGCTTTTTCCCCTTCTGGTGAGGAGCATTTAGCTTCGAAATTTCATGACCTAAAGAAGTTCTTTTCAACTTACTTCCCATTTATTAATCTGATGACAGAATAAATGTCTCTGTTCAATTCATTCCTCATATTATATATATATATATATATATATATATATATATATATATATATATATATATATATATATATATATATATATATACAAAATAAAAATTACAATTAAATTTAGCAAAATGATCCAAGATGGTAAAATTAAAGTATATTATAAATATTAAAGAATCAATATTTATAAAATTATCTCAGCCAGATGTAAAAGCTCGATAAAACCAAATAGGAAATAGAGCTTATAATAAATTCTTTTAACTTTCCTGAAGTTTTACATTTGGATTTTACCGTCACTGGATTTTTTTATCTTCTACCAGACTATCCATTAATGTGTAATCACCTTTTTCGTCGCTATATTCCCTCTGCTTCACTTTTTTTTGTTTTCAAGTAAGATCTTTGACTTACTTGTTGTTTCATCAAATACTTCTGCATGCAAAATCCGATCCCACATTTTGCTAATCCCTACCCTCTGATGAGAAGGAAAGTATTTCTTCGAAACTCCGCGGATTAAGGATTATCCATTTATCTAGTGTTTCCTTTTCAGATTAAATATGTTTTTTAACTCATTTCAAAGTATTTTTTAACATATTTTATTAACTGTTTGCTCATATATATATATATATATATATATATATATATATATATATATATATATATATATATATATATACTATTGACTTTTAGAACAAACCTAATCATGAATAATTAAAATAAAAAAAAAACAGATAACTTTTTCATATTAAGGAATATACAAACTTCTATTTGTAAATTGTGTATGTTTTTTCAATTGATTTAGGGGAATATTGCGCTGGCGAATCCGAAAATGACACCCGTTTCTCGCGATCAGGTCAGGTTTTTACGCTGAGTTTACTTTTCTTATTATCGGATTTACAGAGGGACTTGATTTCAATGTTGTGACATTATTTTTTGATATTATTGTTAATATTTCTTTTCTTAAGCAGGTTTTTTAATGAAGACAATCACTTTTCAATACAATTCATTCATTAAATGATACAGCATTACATTTCGGTATATTTCATCACAGACTATCACAAAAAGTAAGTACATGTTAACTAAAAATCAGTTCGGCAATATTTAAGGTATGAACTTTCTATTGATTCGAGATGCTAGCATACACACCGTGAGCGATGTCTCTTTTAAAATATCCAACATTAATAAACCATACGGACCACTACCCACCATCCTGAGAAGTATTGGTTGATAATCGTTTATAACATGAACTGATAATTATTTGTGCCAAGTCTGACACTAGTTAAGTGAAACTTAGAGTTGTAAGCTACCTAGACGTGGCCATTTCTTTAAAGTAGCAGATGTATTTATAGAATGAATTCTAACTTGAAAAGTAATACCAAACGAATGCCAAAATATCTTGATTCATTCTAGAATCAATATATATTTGTTGCATGTTTTCTGGTTTAATTTCCATTATACCACAATGAAATTCCCCTCATTGATTGTCACTTGAAAACCAGATTGCCAGAGAAAAAACGTCTGAAAATAAACCTGTTATTCGTATCTGTTCTTACATTTTCAAAGTATATGAATATTGACCAATTCATTATTTGGTAAACTTGATAATTCAAAAATACTTATTCAATCGTGTAAAAATTTTGGCTGTTGGTTACTGTTACCAAAGATTATCAGACGAAAACATCAAATTTTAAAAATTCTGAACTTTTAATTGCAACGATATCAAGGTAAAGTAACATACGAAACTTTATATATAATTTAGCTGTTATGCATAGATCATCGAATAACGATTAGATCACTTTGATTAGCGTAAAGAACATTAAAAGTTAAAATGTTTAAATTCAACATTATTTCACGCGGTTAATTGTAGCCGAGCGAATACGGTTTTTGCTAATCGAGCCAGAGATAGTTCGTGTTGCAGACTTCGAATCTGTCGACTGGTGTTAATCGTGTAACCCTGCACTGAAGATTCCCGAAAGGATGCAACACTAGTGTCTGTAGGCATTTAATTATTATAGTGAAAGACAAAATAATGATGACAGTCCCTTTAAGAAACTCGTTTTTATCGTTGATCACTTTCAGTTGAATAAAGTTGGTCAATTTAGTTCTTATGCATAGATCATCGTATAACGATTAGATCACTGTCTGACTGACGTAAAAAAGAATATTTAGAATTTAAATGTTTAAATTCAACGTTATTTCACGAAGTTAATGGTAGCGGAATGGATACGATCTTTGCTAATCGAGTCAGAGATGGCTCGCGTTGCCGAGTTCGAATATGTCGATTGGTGTTAATCGTGACACCCTGCACTGAAGATTCCCGAAAAGATGACACACTAGTGTCTGTAGGCATTTAATTATTATAGTAAAAATATCTTTTTTAAATAATATATATTATCTTTTAATTTTATTTTTTATTATATATATATATAATATATATATATAATATATATATATATATATATATATATATATATATATATGCAATCATATACAACTATTTAAAGTACAATAATAGAGGGAATTCAGAACTATATTAGTAATGTACAAAGACATCTGATGTACATATTTTTATATTAAAAAAAACTAATAAATAAAACGACATAATTAGGAACTAAAATCATAGATATATGAATAGAATATTAATAATAAAGTGAGTGATAAGTATGTATCTTGGATTCAATAACAGCAACAACAATAAAGAAAAAGATTATATATCTGCTACTGAAAACGTATTCAAGGAAAGGAAAAACTATCATATGTTGTACTTCAGGAGATTTAGAATGAGAACAATACAAATCTGTCAAAAAAAAACAAAAAACAAAAAACAAAAAAAAAACGTAAAATATGACATTTAATAGAAATGGAAAATATTAATGCAAGGATATTATTTTTTTAGAAAAAAGCAATGAACAGAAGTAATTGATGTTTCAGACTGCAAACTTGTATAAATAACAAAAATGCGACCCATAAGAAGGAATAAGAACTCTTTTACACAGAGATATGTGCATTTGAATAACCCAGCGGTGTGTCCACGTTACTATTATCGCTAATAAAAAAAATATGAAATTGACATAATAGCTAAGTGATAAAATTAATGTATATTTTCACGCAAGAACTGCAAGGTCTGTGGTAAAACGCTAAACTAGAGATGTGGGTTTGATAAGTATCAACGTTCAATCATTTTGGTCAGTGCTGGTTAGAACGGAACGCCTACCCATAGGAAACTTTTATGCACGTAATATATATATATATATATATATATATATATATATATATGTGTGTGTGTGTGTGTGTGTGTGTGTTTGTATATATATATTTGGTAAAACTGATAATTAGTAAAAAGCTGAAGAGAGTGCTCAATACTATTGCAGAGCAAATATGTGTTTTATTTTTTTATTACCGTTTTATCTGTTTGGTTACATATGTTTCGGATGTTGGACCATGTTTACGGTCCAGCAGCCTCGTCAGACCTTACAGAAGTGGTTGTTAGTATTTAGAAGAAGTATTTTAGAAGAAATACGAGAAAAAAGGGGGTAGGAGATAATAAGGGGGAGGGAGACGAGTATCGACAATATTTAAGTTTTAAAGGTTAAAATACATTAGATTGTATTGTTTGTGTGAGGGGTAGCAGATTCAGGTAGGCGAGGGTGGAGATATATGGATATAGAAAGGGGGAGAGGGAGAGGGGATGATAAAGTCAAAATAGAGGGGGGTAAGGAGAGGAGGGAGAGGAGTTTCAATTTTTAGGTTTTAAATTTTTACTGCTTTTTGCTTGTTCAGTCAGGTATATGAAGTAGATAGGAGAGAGAGAGGAAGAGAGAGAGAGAGAGAGAGAGAGAGAGAGAGAGAAAGGGTTTGTGTAGGTCTCAAGTGTTTGACAAGTACAAGGTTCAATTTAAAATTTTCGTAGTCACTATAAGTCGACTTGTTCATTTCAGTTGACAATGAGTTGTTTTTAGGTAGTTAAGGATTAATACATACGCTAACGCACACGCAAATACGCATACATACATACACATACATATGTACATTTCTACACATCCATATACAGACACATACGCACATACACATATATATAAACAATACATATGCAGACATACCTGCATCTATATGCAGACATACACACACATACATAGAACTCCTATACACATATACATACTCACATACACACACACACACACACACATATATATATATATATATATATATATATATATATTTTTTTTTAATTACATTTTCACCCCAAACAAGGCACGTTGCCACTTTTGTGTTGAGGGCTACTATCAGGGGCAACAACTACTGGGGTACTATGTTGGGATTTGGGCAGCAAGATGTCAGTTCACGTTATACTTGAACTTCTGCATGTCAGTACAGTTGGGGAAACAGAAACCTGAAATGGAATTCCAGAGTCTAGCGGTTCTGCGGAAGAAACTACTGGAGTAGAAAGATCTTTTACATCTAGGGATCTCTACTGTGTGGGGGTCGGATTTAGCTGCCTGTCGGGTTTGTCGAGCGTGTCTACGTCGTGGGGGCACAAGTGTCTGCAGTTCGCCAGAGCATTCACCATTTAAATACTTGTAGAACAGGCAGAGGGATGCAACATTTCGTCAATGGGACAGAGGCTGAAGCTTAGATGACAGTTCAGGGCCTATCAGATTGGCGACTCTCTTTTGAACCTTGTCTAGGAACGAGAAACTAGTAGCAGACACACCAGCCCAAATGTGACAGCAATAATCCATACATGGGCGAATGGTGGCCTTATGGAGGTACAGGATACTTTCGGATGTTAGTAGTTTTCTAGCACGGTAGAGAGAGTCTACCTTCTTTGCAGCGGCCATGGCAATGTTTTCAATGTAATTGTTCCAACTCATGTTTCCTGTGAACGTTAGGCCAAGCAGTTTGAAAGATGTACTCTCAGATAGGGAGTCACTGGTCATTGCTATTAGTGCCAGAGAAGGCTTTTTGTAATTATTGAAGGAAATCAGTTTAGTCCTGGCAGCATTGAATGTGACCATCCATTTTTGTCCCCATTCCACTACAGATCGGAGATCATCCTCTAGTGTTTTTGCCATTTCTTTAGATATGTGTTAATTTGTTTTCCTGCCATGCCTGTTATAGAGTGTGGTGTCATCAGCATATATACCCATATCACAGACAATTTTGTCAGGAGAGGTCATTTATGAATATTAGAAACTATAGAGGTCCAAGGATAGACCCCTGAGGCACTCCCGCATTTATATCATATTGTTTAGATGTACGACCGTCGAGGACAATCTGGATTTTTCTCTTATCTAAGAAGGATTTAATTATGTTAAGTATTCTACCAGTGATACCGTATGATCTAATTTTCCTGAGGAGACCCTCATGCCATACCCTGTCAAAAGCCTTAGATATATCTAGAGCTACCGCTCTGCCCTAATCTGCTTTGTCCAGTGAATGGTATATACGTTCAGAGATTACAGTGAGGATGTCCGCTGCATCTGTCTAAGTAGATAATCCAAGCCAGTTTTAGGTGGTGGACATTAAAGTCACCAAATACATGTACTTGTGCGCTAGTGTCACGGGAGAGTGCCGTGTCTATGCTGTCAGAGACTTTGTTTATTATGGTGCAGTGCTGGGTCGAGGGAGAGCGGTAGAGAAAATAAAAGTAGCTAATGGTATATTATATGTTTAGTCTAAAGCGTATAAAGGCTTGATCGTCCAATTCGAGGTTTGTTTCTCTAGTCAAGGGGAGCGTGTCACGAAAGTAGACTCCAAGTCCGTGCATATGTCTGTCAGAGTCCTTATGGCAGAGTAGGAGATAGCCAGACATGTTAAAGTAGTTAGAGGAGATGGAGGAGTGTAGGTTAGTTTCACGTAGTATATATATATATATATATATATATATATATATATACCTACATATATACATATACGTGGAGATATAGATCTCCAGTAATAGGTACATATACATACATACATACATACATATATACACACTCATGTACCCACATACACGTATATACAATTACATAAATATACATATTTATAAAAATATAAATATACATATATATATATATATATATATTTAAAAGAGTGTAGCCATCAACAATTGTGGGTTTTTTTTAAAGGTTTTCATCATATTTTTATTTTAAAATATTTTTATAACGCGTTTCGAGCTTAGGGTGCGCTCTCTTCAGATATTTTCGTAAAAAGTTTTTCTTTAAAATGGGAGTTTGTGGATATGCCTCCGCTGATATTAAATATGTTTTTCATAGTGGTGCGATGCGTGTGTTCAGTGTTTAGACGTTCTGTCTCCAACTGTAAGTGTTTTACTGTGACCGGTCAAAGTTAGTTTCAAAGAGTGTTTTTTAGTCCATATGGTGAAGGTTTTTATGGCTTCTTTAGGGTTTTTTTTAAAGACTTTCTTTCCCCATGTATAGCATACACTCACACACAATCCCATACGCATACATATATATTCATGTACACGTACACATGCACACGCACACAGGCACACACACATACACTCACGTATATACATAGAAATATATGTAGGAGCATACATATATACACATATACATACCCACCTACACACTCACACACGTACTCGCATACATCCACCGCTAACAATTATTTTTATTTTTTTATTTTTTATTTTATATATATATATATATATATATATATATATATATATATATATATATATACACACATATATACACTTTTTTCCCCTACCAAAACACGCATGTATATATGCGCTTAATCATTCAGACATATGTACACGCACCCACACACACACACACACAAGTAAGATGGAGAATAATAGGTAGAAGATATATATACACACACATACACGCACATACACACATATATGTACACACATATATGTATGTGCACCTACACTCACAAACATCCACATACTATGTAGGCACATACACATACACACACACATGCACACACACAGACATATGCAGGGGCTCACACATACGCGTATAACCATATTCACACGAACACATTTACCCACTCATACATGTGCATACATATGTATATATACATACATCATTGGACGGAAAATAACCTGGCTAAAATACCTGCCGGAAAAAGAAAAAAGCAAACAATCGACAAACACATACAAGGACAACCAGGAACAGAACACTCTTACACGATATCCGCAAACACAGAGATCACATAACAAAGGTAAGAAACGAAACATACACCATACACAGACACATCCACACAACAGATACAACTACACACAAAGAAGCAACCACAATATATTCACATCTTACACAAATTCCCAACAACTGGCCCAGCCAAAACGCACACTAATAACACCTCAAAATTACACAAGAACCCGCACCATTAACAAACACAACACACCGGACAACATACCACACACAACATCTCCACAAAAATACCCACTTATATACAATCCTAAGCAATAAAAACCTAACCATAACCACCCAATTCAGCGAACACAATCAAAAGTCCATTCCCACAGACACTACATCGCTAACACAAACAACGAAAAAATACCTTTACTAAACAACCCCTACCAAAACACCCCCACAATGCAACACAACTACCTGAGACATCACATAATTCAAAACACTACCTACAACTCTCACCGCTCATATCCCACACAAAGAAACAAACCCCTAAGGCACCTCCCCCATCAACGGGAACAATCAGAATATCCCATGCAACACCAATCCCAACAAACAGACCTCCCCTACAACAAACCCCGACAACACAACCCTATACAACAATGCATGTATCCTCAACAGCAACACCAATTCCAACTGAAACACAACTATCCAACACAAAAAACATATAACGACAACCCATTCAACCATTTATCACTGAACCCTCACAATATTGTACACGACACTCATTTTACAAGGAGACATCACACCACCCTAAAACACACCACTCCTCGAAACAAGGAAACAAACAACTCCCAGCATTTTTTAGGAAGCCCCCAGGGAACAACAATTCCAGGTTAGAAAAAATTAGACCCAAAATCATCAATTTATCCACATACTCCTTATCAAAGAACGAAATGGAAATACTGAAGCTGGGCCTCAAATTCTGCCCCACCCCTAAAAGCAATATAGCAGAACTAAAAAAGGACCTTAAAGAATTCAAACGGAAATTTAGACTAATAGAAACACTAGATAACAAAGGGGACAAAGATGATTCTTTAGTAAAAAACAAATCAACATATTTCCCTAATAAACAGAACAACACAAAAGAACTAAACAACTACTTCGAAAATCTCTGGAACCTTAACCTCCAAAAAAAACACAAAACCACAAGCAACCTCACACATAAGCAAAAACAAGCACTCGAAAAGATCCGTAATAATAATGACATAATAATAAAAGAAGCAGACAAAGGCAGTGCCGTAGTAATCATGGACAGAACGTATTATGAAACAAAAATTACAGAATTACTGGATGACAAACACTACTATAAACCCATTAGTACCAACATAGATAACACCACCATCTCAAAAATCACAAAACTTTGTACAACACACAACAAAATATTAAAAAAGAAAGAAAAGGACTTCCTCACAAATTTCATTACAAAGACCAACAATTTCTACGGACTGCCTAAAATACACAAATCTGGCACAATAAAACTTGCCATCGATACACAAAACTCAGAATATATTAACGCTCCAAACCCTAGCGACCTTACATTTAGACCCATTGTAGCAGGACCAGCCTGTCCGACAAGCAGACTTAGCAACTTAATAGACATCTTATTACAACCTTTCACAGATCAAGTTAAGAGCTACATAAGGGACGACATCCATTTTCTCACTACCTTACCACATACAGTAGAAAACGGGACACTATTAGTTACATTTGACGTTAGTAGTTTATATAGTAATATACCCCATGAATTAGGAAAAGAAGCAATACTATTTTGGATCAACAGACACGCACAAACACTACATCCCAGATTCACAAAACAATTCATTATCGATAGTATAGACATAATTCTAAATAATAATTCCTTCGAATTCAACAATACCAACTACATCCAAACACTAGGTACAGCAATGGGAACGAAAATGGTACCGACTTACGCAACCCTTACATTAGCCTACCTAGAAGAAACCCTATATAAAAAAATAGAACAAAAATTTGGCCACAGCACTAAAATACTGTTTGTAGAATCATGGAAAAGGTACTTAGATGACTGCTTCATCCTATGGAAACCCACATGGGGGGACATCACAGACTTACACACCATACTCCAAAACCTACACCCAAAAATTAAATTCACCATAGAACAAAGCTCTACAGAATTACCTTTCCGAGACATACTGATAAAGATTAAAGACAATAACATTATCACAGACATTTACCGCAAACCTACAGACACCCAACAATACCTACACTTTAAAAGCCACCACCCTAAAAGCTGCATAAAATCAATTCCCTACACCCTAGCACGTAGAATCTGCACCATAATCACGGACAATAACCTTCGAAAAATCCGACTCAAGGAACTACGAATAAATTTAAGAAAAAGAAAATACCCATCACAACTTATAGACAAAGGGATCCAACTTGCGACAAATATAGCAGTAGAAGATTTGAGAACCCCTAAAGAACGAAACAAAGAACAAATCCTAACATACGTCTCCACACACAACACAAACAACCCTGAACTTTTCACAGAGATAACGAAAAACCTCGTCCTACTTAACCAAAACAGCAAACTAAACAATTTCCTTAAAACAACAAAAATAATTAAAAGCAAACGCCAACCCAAAAACCTAAAACGCATTCTTACCTCATCCAAACTCAATCAAGACGCAACAAAAGGAGTCACAAAATGCAACAAACAACGATGTGGAGTCTGCAACATAATATTAGAGGGAAACACATACACATTTGCGAACCCCATACAAACATTCAAAATTAAAAAAAACCTAGATTGCACCTCAAAAAACGTAATCTATGTAATAAAATGTCCAGCATGCGATAAATCCTACATAGGCGCTACAAAAAACCTTAGTAATAGAGTAGCCCTACACCGATCCAACATCAAAATCGCGGAAAATAGACACCTACATGTATCACAACATATACACGCATGCAGTGGAGGCAGATTCGAGATAATGCCCATCTTCCAAACTGACAACTACTTCTACTTGCTAACTCAAGAAAAAAAATTCATAACAAAGTTTAACCCCGCCTTAAACGTCTCTCCATAATTATACACATAAATAGGCAAAACACAAAATACACTTATACGCATGCATGCTTGGGTAGGTGTGCACCCTCACACACGAAACAACAAAAAAGCACAATAAGGCACACGCACACTTTCGCGGGTGCGCGCGCCCATACCCAGTTCAGTACCATTTCTCTTAACTAAACAAACAACTAGAAATTAAACGTATGTATGTGTGTGTGCGCGCGTGTGTGCGTGTGTATATGTGTATGTGCATGGGTGTACACATATGATTGTGTATGCGTGTGTGTATAATTATATATCATCTGTTATCTATGCTACATCTTGTTTGTATGTATACGTGCACTTATGTTTGAGTGACCGAATCCATGTATGCATATGTGCATGGATTGGAAAGGAAACTTCAACCAATATATACATAAGGTGGGATGTATGAATATGTATGTGTGTGTGGGATTGTGAGTGCATGTGCCCATATATATATATATATATATATGGGTGGATGAGTGTATACACATCCGTATGTATGTGTGTGTATGTATGTATATATACATATGTATGCACATGTATGAGTGGGTAAATGTGTTCGTGTGAATATGGTTATACGCGTATGTGTGAGCCCCTGCATATGTCTGTGTGTGTGCATGTGTGTGTATGTGTATGTGCCTACATAGTATGTGGATGTTTGTGAGTGTAGGTGCACATACATATATGTGTGTACATATATGTGTGTATGTGCGTGTATGTGTGTGTATATATATCTTCTACCTATTATTCTCCATCTTACTTGTGTGTGTGTGTGTGGGTGCGTGTACATATGTCTGAATGATTAAGCGCATATATACATGCGTGTTTTGGTAGGGGAAAAAAAAAGTGTATATATGTGTGTGTATATATATATATATATAAAATAAAAAATAAAAAAATAAAAATAATTGTTAGCGGTGGATGTATGCGAGTACGTGTGTGAGTGTGTAGGTGGGTATGTATATGTGTATATATGTATGCTCCTACATATATTTCTATGTATATACGTGAGTGTATGTGTGTGTGCCTGTGTGCGTGTGCATGTGTACGTGTACATGAATATATATGTATGCGTATGGGATTGTGTGTGAGTGTATGCTATACATGGGGAAAGAAAGTCTTTAAAAAAGAACCCTAAAGAAGCCATAAAAACCTTCACCATATGGACTAAAAAACACTCTTTGAAACTAACTTTGACCGGTCACAGTAAAACACTTACAGTTGGAGACAGAACGTCTAAACACTGAACACACGCATCGCACCACTATGAAAAACATATTTAATATCAGCGGAGGCATATCCACAAACTCCCATTTTAAAGAAAAACTTTTTACGAAAATATCTGAAGAGAGCACACCCTAAGCTCGAAACGCGTTATAAAAATATTTTAAAATAAAAATATGATGAAAACCTTTAAAAAAAACCCACAATTGTTGATGGCTACACTCTTTTAAATATACATTTTTTCTCTCGTTGGAACTACACAACCATCACTTTAAATATATATATATATGTATAAAAATAAAATAAAACTACCAGCGATGGTTGACGTTATGTTGTTTTGAAAAAAGAAAAACCGAATGAAATTATGAAATAATCAACGTTTCGTCCCTATTTCAGAAAAAAAGAAAAATGCAAAAAAAGAAAAAGATCATAGACCATACGCATTTTTCCTTTTAATATCCTGAAGATGTCATCTGAAATAGGGAGGAAACGTTGATTATTTCATAATTTCATTCGATTTTTCTTTTTTCAAAACATATATATATATATATATATACACACACAGACATGTGTATATTTATACCAAGTAAATAAAGTAAAGTTAGGATAAATAAATAATGATGAATAAGTAAATACATGGGCGTATATACGGAGTGGGCTCCTAACATGGTGCTTTGGGCAGTGGTTATGTTTAACTTTATTTTCAGTGTTAAATGTATTGCAGATGCAGGCATACAAACACATATACATACATACATGCATACAAATACATGCATATAAACTCAGATATAGCTATACCTGTATATATACGTTCAGCCATGCATACCCATAGATACACACCTATATACATATCTCTCTCTCTCTCTCTCTCTCCCTCTCTCTCATATACTTCATATACGTGGCTGAACAAGCAAAAAGCAGTCAAAAGTTAAAACCTAAAAATTGAAACTCCTCCCCATCCTCTCTCCACCTTCCTCTACCTATATTCATCTATCTCCACTCACACCTACCTTAATCTGCTACCCCCCAACACAATACAATCTAATGTATTTTAACCTTCATAACTGAAATATTGTCGATACTCGTCTCCCTCCCTCTTATTATCTCCTACCCCCCTTTTTCTCGTATTTCTTCTAAAATACTTCTTCCAAATACTAGCAACCATTTTTGTAAGGTCTGATGAGGCTGTTGGATCGTAAATATGGTCCAACATCCGAAACATATGTAACCAAACAGATAAAACGGTAATAAAAAAATAAAACACACATATATATGTGTATATATATATATGCATATATATATGTATATATATATATGTGTATATATATGTATATATATGTGTAGATACATACATATTAATATATATATATATATATATATATATATATATATATATATGTATATAATAAATTTCACAGCCAAACAACGTCGCAGCCCACAAGAGCCTTGGACTCCCGGTTCGTTGACTGTCTTGTCCCTTGTGGGCTGCGACGTTGTTTGGCTATGGAATTTATTATAGATTATCTCTCACATTCGGAAAATCGTATATATATATATATATATATATATATATACATATATATATATAATGAGTATGTATGCACGAAAGGACTTACTAGATTAATTGTCTATCTGTACTTAAGTAAATTTGAACATTATAGCTATATATGTGTTTCTATATACACTATTATTATAGATACCCTGCGTTTATTTACGTCATTAGGTATGCCAATATATGTGCAGCTGTTCCCTATATGCTTTAGTGAATATATTGAATGGATAATAGATTTAGATTATAAAATATCGAGAAAAGATTATTCTTCTTTTTATATACATTCTGCTACATATTATATATTAAGCGCCGCGCCTCTAGATTATCACACATTTTTGTCTAATTTGTTTAGACAACAAACAAAATCATATTTGGTACAAAAATAAAAGACACGCTATTGTACCTTTCACACGTAGCCAAAGTTAATTTTGTTGAATATATATTCCATATGTTATATTCTTGGAATCGTTAACAAACTTTAAAATTCTTACTCCCATCCAATAAATATTTATGAAATTATTTCTCCTTTCAGCCTTCGTTGTTCTCTTAGTTTCAATAATGAAATTCTATCAAACTAATCACCAGACTATTTCTGAAATAGTCAATGCAATCAGGATAGAGCTAATGCTAAAAGTGAATTTCTCAAAGTTATTGACTGTTTTAAATTTCATCTTATACGCTACTCTGTCGGACGTGGAATAATTAAAATAATCTACCACTTGGTTTAGGTGAGGAGCCAACAATCCAGTCCATAAATGATGTATAATTCGTGGCGGATGTCAGGAGAATTTTAGGAACCAGAGAATATCCATAAACAAACTGAGTATTTGTTTGGTATCCGCAGGATTTTGCGAATAACTAACAGGTTCCTGAACAGAGGCGTATCCTCTATCCCACCCATCATCAATAGACCTAGGGTAATATCCTCAACATCTGACAACGCCAAACTCTTTGATAATAAATTTTCAGCAAATTCTGTGTTTGCAATCTGACGTATTTCATCCTGTAACTGTAAACAGGCTATGCGACATAGATATATCCGTGGTTGATTTGCTGAATTATCAAAAAAATGATTCCAATAAAGCAACTTTAATTACTTGGACAAAAAAGTGTTCAACTATACTTATAAAGCTCCCATACTTATAAAGCTTCCATATTGTAAAGGTTTTTAAACGTTGCTGTATTTGTTACCTGACAATGGTGACGGGTATTCGTGATACTAAAACCTGCTTCACACTTATCAAAGCGAACCACTCTCTTTGGTTATATCAATAATAATAATTATCAAATTATTACACAAAATATTTACAACCTGACGTGAGCCACCACTGATAAAATCTAACAATTTGCTTTTGTCAGAGTAAGTAACGATTTTTTACATCCTAGCACAGACGGCGACGAAAAAAAAAAGACTGTTGTGATTTAATAATTGGAAATTGGCGGATTAGTTATGCACTGATATACGTACTCTTTACATAGTAGATTAGATTGCAGTAATAATTTTGAACTTAATTTACCATGCCAGGTGTGGCGATATTTATTAAGTAGTTTATGTACGTGACTATATTTACGTTCTACACGTTGGTCGCAAGAAAAGCAGTACATTTGTATAACGGTAACTTAGTTAACCAAAAAATTACGTTAAAAACGTTTTCAAAAAATATTACAATATACACGCAGTTTCTCCAAATATCGTCCGTATAATCCGAAGTAGTGAATAAGCCAAATGGCATTAAAACAAAATACACATTTAAATAATAAGATTTAAACCTCAAATTCCTTTTCATTTGACCATCTTGTATTAATATTTGTTTTTCTCTTTGAATGTTACTAAATAACTGTTTTTATTCTAAATTTTATCCCGTATTCAAGATAATTACTTCCTATTGGTGACGGATATTTTAAAGGATTATGTGAAGGACGTGCGTCCAATTTGCGAAGGAAAACCTGTGGTCGTTTATATTGACGTCGCCTTACGCCAGATTCAAGCAGTGGTCAGTAGAAATTTCCATTACTTTATATTTTTATGAATCATATTGGTAAAGCATTCATGAAAATTTGCATTTTTGCTAATTGTCTGCTTATTACTTTGTGTCGCATCTTCATCGTTTATTATACTTAAAAACAGGGGGGATGGGTGGTAACTAGGGCTATGACAACAGCATATTGTTTTCCTTGTTCTGATTCTCGGCTGTGTATCCATTGATATCCTTTATGTTTTATATAGAGTGATGCGGTTCTCGGTTGATTAATTGTGTCTAACTGTATGTGATATATACTCGAGAGTCAAAACAATGAAAAGAATATGCTGTTGTCATAGCCATAGTTATAACATACCTACAAACATTTGTCTTAACGTGTTCTTATATAGAAAATTGTGGTTAAAATTCATCTGACGCTGTTATGTGTCGAACGTGAAACTCAAACTTAAATACACTTAGAATAAAAGTAATATTTGTTCTGTGCAATATAGTACAATATCGTGAGGACTTCTTCCATGCCAATCAGATGGGAATATATATTCTTCTCTTTGTAAAATTATTCGTATTTTTGAAGATGAGTGATTTAACTAGTTCGACCACGCAAGTCTTCATCAAGAAACATGATTACGTAATAACACATTACACCTTTGAACATCGTAAATTGACATGTATTTACAAGTGCTTGTCCATCGGCATTAATCAAGGCAACACGTTAAGCCTGCACCCGGCCTGCTAAGCCAAGAAGAATTTGATGAAACTCCCTTTGATTTGATAAATGGCAGTCCATTGACTATGAAACTAATATCCATTTATGTATTAATAAAATTATTTTAAATTAGATACGTCAAAATAAAAGTATTTTAAAATAGATACGTCAAAATAAAAGTATTTAAAAATAGATACGTCAAAATAAAATTATTTAAAAATAGATACGTCAAAATAAAATTATTTAAAAATAGATACGTCAAAATAAAATTATTTCAAAATAGATACGTCAATATAAGTTTATTTTAAAATAGATACGTCAAAATAAAATTATTTTAAAATAGATACGTCAAAAAAAATTATTTTAAAATACATACGTAAAAAAATTATTTTAAAATAGATAGGTCAAAATAAAATTATTTTAAAATAGATACGTCAAAAAAATTATTTTAAAATAGATACGTCAAAATAAAATTTATAATATACTTTATGATCAAGTACTGTTAGCTGTGCTTGTCCCTCGTTCTTTCTTCATTGGGATCTTCCGAACACTCGATTGTCTAACACAAGATAAAAAATTTAATAAGTCCTCAGATGTAACTCTTCATCGTACATTATAGCAATACTCTATGGCTGATATGGATAGCGTCCGAACATTTATAACGAATGCATTTCAGCGTTCTATGTTGAAAAAGAAGGTGTTTTAAGTAGTATCGAATGTGACTGATAGGTTAACTGTCGGTATAGATCACTTCATACCTTCCGAGAAATTCCAACAAAAACCAAACAGCCAGTGGTTGTTCATTCCACAATACTGCGACAACACCCAGCATAAGTCAACAGAAAAGGCCCAACTTTCCTCCCGACAAAACCCGATGCAACGTTGCTAAACCGACACAGCAGAAGTTAAACGAATTGGGCTACGGGACTCTGCCTCATCAACTATACTCTTCAGATCTCTCACCTAAGATTAACACTTTTTCAAGCATTTCGACAACTTTCTGCGTGAGAAACATCAAACTCCTTCAGCGATTTCATCGCTATCAGAACACAAGATTTTTACGTTAATGGCATAAATACACTTGTTTTGCGTTGGAAAAAGTATGTTGATTCTGATGGTGATTATTTCGATCAGTAAATTTTTGTTTGAGCAGAGATATGTTCATCTGAATTTAAAAGTTAAAAACCACAATAACTTTCTTGTGAACCTGATAATATAAATCGTATTTCTCAAGTAAAACAACAGTATGAACGATAAATAGGATATTTACTATGTCTCCATCTTAATATCTAACGCCATTTCACAGTAACGCCCCTTATGTTTACTAAATTCGTTTACGAAAATTGAAATGTGTTTATTTAAAATTCTATTCTTCTAGTCGATAGTTATTTCAAGTTTGGAGATTTATTATGAAACTGTAAATCAATTCGTATTATTAAGTTTATGAAATAATATTCTTTTTGAAACCATGAATACTGTAAAATAATTGGTCTCGTCAGCTAAAACAATATTTAAATATGTAACAGAAATAAGTTTATTATTTATGTATTTATTTAAATTTGATTCGTTTTCAGATTTTCATACGCTCTGTTTGGTTGCAAAAAATAGAATTGCCAGCAAACTATTTTTGAATACATTTTTAAAACATGTCAGTTTCCCCACTCGCCAATCTTTCACGAGAAACACCCGTCTGGCTGAAACTACTGTCAATAATTTTCCCCATTCTTTATCTGTGCCTAAATCCAAACGTAGATTCCATGAACAAAACTTCTTTCTTCGAACTGCACGCCAGTGAAACTCTCTGCCGTTTGCCTGTTTCCCCCCTGACTACAACTTGGACGTCTTCAAGTCCAACATAAACAAACTCCTGACAAACAGCCCCCTTAAGGAAGACACTCTATCAAAACCCCCAATACTAATGATTACTAAAATACTATCTCATTGATTGCTGTACACGCAATAACCCTTATCCCTGAGTGGCCTTCGGGCCTTGATAAGTGGTGACCACTATGTAAAAAAATGTTCTGTTTTAGTCGACAAGATGATTATATTGAAGCTGGGAATATTTTTTTTTAAATGCCTATCCATGTTTACTGATCAGACGATCCCATGTTTTAAATGCATGTAAAACAAGAATAACTTACACATATGTACATAAAATGCCTCGGCGTATTATCGTAGACATGTTTCTTAATTTAATAATTCTAGGCTGAGGTTTTGAATTTCAAGAGATTCTTAATTCTATCTTAAAACGTAAACGAAATTCAACAAATATTTAAATATGTAAGAACACTAAATTATGTTTTATATATTTATTTTATATTACATATCTATTTATTTTATATATCTAACTTAATATAGAGATAACATTATTCTGATTGTTATTATCTTTACAGAGCGAACAATCGCAAGTTCTGAGTATCAATGCCTGGTTACGATTTGTAAGTATCTATTTCTTGTTTCCTTACGACATCCTAAGTACAAGTCGATTAGTCAATCGAGAGCATTGACGTCTGAAAAGTATTTTATCTACGAACGTGCACACTGAATGCGACACATATTAAGTAAAAATAACTAGTTTAATAGATATGTCTACGTCTACAGAGCATTATAATACGGTGTGTCTGTCCTGCTGTCGGTCATTCAGTCACGTTTAAATTCGAAATAGCATTTTTACCTCCTTTTAAAGACATTGTTGTCGATCAACCTTTTTGTTCTTACGCAACTTTGCATCTCCAACGATCAAGCAATCGCCCCAAAATTTGCTTCCCCTATTGGCCATGGTTTTACCTGGATTTTATTTGATTACAGAATGTCTAGGTCAAAAGCTAAGATCAATGTTACATAAAAGATCAAGGTCAGACTTATGTTTGTATTATTTAGATTAATCGGACACTTGATCTAACTTTGAGTGTAATCTCAACGTTTCGATTGATGTAAGCTCCGAGCTTTGTCGGAAGTTGAAGTCGCCATGTTTTGGTAGAAGAAACGGGGGTAGTTCTGCACTCTAATGTTTCGAATTGCTGGATCTAGTTAGAATTAAGTTTAAATGAATTTTAAAGATAATTAAATTAATAGTGAACCTAAGAATGTATAATTTTTAATTCATGATTAAAATTTGAATTAAATCCACCAGAAAATTTTATATTCTTAGAAACATTATTTACGAAACTAAAAGGCTGCTGGTTTCAGTATGGCTAATCGCGTGTTATCCATTTCTTAACCAGATGTAGTGTTTTAAAAACTTTTTGATATGTTATCATTATGACTGATAGGGGATAAAAAGGGGGGGGATTAAAAATACAAACTGTAATCGCTATTTAGTTAATATATTTTGGCCAATAATGTTTTGGATCATATATAAACTTGACACTATTTTTTGACCTTGACATCAAAAGGTTTGTTTATTGTAATAATACTGACTGAAATTTTAACTTCGGGTTTCGTACATAAAACATATTAATCTGATGATCTTTAATGACAATAACCGCCAAATAAAATTTAAGTCTGGTCAGATAAATAGTGTTCCAGTTAACGAAAGACCTCACATTTTCTTTTTAAATACTTGACACACTAACGAGGTTTTCCAAAGAAAAAAAAAACTTTTATACGCATCGATTGAACATCTTTGCAAGCATGGAGGCTTGTTACGGTTGCAGCCTTTTGTGTATTATAATTGGAATATTGTCAGGACCAGTTGCTTTGCTAGCATAAAGTGCAGCAACATCTCGACCTGATATGTGAATGTCGCTTAGATTATTTTCGGTCTTTTGAAGAAATTGGCCCAGATCGCATAGAGTGTATTTTTATGCACGGTTTTTGGCAAAACGTTTGGTTTTGTCAGGTGGTGACAAAATTGCACCAAGCCCATTTATTATAGTCTGGACAGAACACAGGTATCTGTATCGAATACAGTTTTGTTATTCACCAAAACCCATAGTAGCCAAAATGCTGTTCTTCTATTACGGACTGGATAATCTTCGCATAAAGTTCTCTTGTGTTTCCAGTTATTGTTTTGCGGTGATTGCTGGCTGTCTGAAACACAATTTTAGTTTCACAACATCTATTGCGTTTAAAGCAATTAAAGTAGTGATTTCTTTGAGAAATGGCAGCAGCACATTGAGGGTATACCATGTCTGGTTGTTCGATTTTTGTTAGAATTTATTGAAGGATATATATTTGTCTTTGCCGTGGTTTAACCAACAAGTTAGCTTGGATGATATATCGCATTTCTTTTAAAGATAGAGCGACGAGCTAGTTCTGATATAAAGGTTCGGAAACTATCCCATCGAGTATTGATATACTGTTCGGTATAGAAGCAGATTTGAGGTTTTGCCATATTTTGTTTTATTCATTGTGACAACCGGATGAACAGAATATCGGAGACAAAATGAAAGATGAGCATAGTTTAGAGTATGTTGTTAGAGTAGAGTACAATAACTAGCTGTTTTAGATCATGAGTAAGGGAGAAATCATGAGTAAATCCTCCTTTTTCATCTGTTTCGTTTGAGTGGATAAGTCATTATACATTGTTAACATGAAAATCTCCACAGGCATGAATATTGGTTCAGTAATGGCCAATTTGCTTAGCGATACGCTCAAAGGTAGCTAAAGCATCAATGGGGGATGGGCGATAGAGGACAAATGTAAATGCTGTGCTATGAGAAAGTGAAACTCTAAATCACAAGTAAGGATGTTTGGGGTATTCCTTGGATACGTTCCTATGACAGGGGTAAGGTTATCGTTAAGATTCGGATTCCTTTGTTTAGAAAGACTTTCTACAGTACTGACGATTACTAGCCTTTCTAAACAAGGGAATGCGATTTTCAAGATTAACAAGATGAAACTACTTCTAATGTAAGCACATATTCCATGTCCATAGCGATTTTGAAAGTCGGGTTTAGATGTGAAAATAGAATATCGTTTAATGGCGAAATCAACTACAGAAACAGTTGAATTAAAGCCAGATTTAGAACAACATTTGAAGTTTGGTCTCTTTTAATTGAATTTCAACTTCTGAAATGTTGGACATAAATTAATGTTAGTGAGAGTTTACCTTAGAGGTTGGTATTTTTGGTTTTCACATGTTTTTTACTTGGGCGTCAGGACTTATCAAAGATCGAAGGCCACTCGATGATAAGAGTTAATAAATGTTAGGTAGGATAGTCATTGTTAATGGCGTAAGTTGCATAGAAGTTGATTATTTATGGGGACGGCTCAACAAGAACTTGTTTACATTGGATTTGACGGCCCCTTCCTTGTATTCATCTGTGGCGCAAGCCAGCAGAACAGTATTCCCCAGGAGGGCAGTTTTGGGAAAGAAGCTTTGTTCATGGAATTTGCGCTTAGATTTAGGCATAGATAGAGAGTGAGGGAAATCGTATATAGTGGTTGTAGCTAGTCAAGTTAATTTTATGAATATTTGGCAAGCGGGGAATAATAGATTGAAGTTCAGTCAAGCACTTGCTATTAAAACAATGATAGAGCAGAAACATGTTCGAAACGTCTCGTCTGTGGGGATGACGTTGCAGAGAGAAAACAGGAAATTACTTACTAGGTTTCGAAGCCGGTTTGGAACACTACCAAGGCTGGATAGGGTGTGCCGAGCAGAACTACTTAGATTTGGCAACAGTATCCAATTTTAGGGCGTAATTGATTCTTATACATATAATTGCATCGGCCGTGAGATACCTACTGAAGCAATAGAGTGATCCAATTATTTGCAACATATGTGATGTATGTGTTTTATTTAAGATCGGAAGTGAAGGTCAGTCACAGAAGCTTGTCAAGACATGATGTTTCACTAAGACGAAGGATATTCATTTAAATTGAAGCGTGGTGGGTTCAGAGCAACTTTTTTCTTCATTGCACCATATGCTCAAGATAAAGATAAGGATAAAGATCACGATCAAGATCAAGATCAAAAGAGAGAGAGAATATCAGAAAGATAATAAGCCAGGTTTAGTCTCCTGTAATTGGATTTCAACTTATAGAAGAGTGGAACGTAGACTCTTGATGTTAGTCAGGGAGACCTGTTAGTTGGGGTCTACATTGGGAGATCGAGTCCCCTTTACGTGGGATGACGTTATCCGCATCATAGTCGTTTACTATGCTGTTTTGTTTCTTGAGATTTTTTCCTTTTTGCGGATTGAGATATATAGAAAAGTTCGGCAGAGTTGTTAGAGCAGAGCAAAGAAAAATGGAAACAAAGAATGAGTTTTGCAACTATGTAGAGAAGAAGCAGTCTCATTACCGGCTAATATGGCAACGAAATACCTCACCAGAAGCTAGTGCATGGCTCAGAATCCATTTACAAAATGACAATACAGCAGCCTCAACACATTGCACCTGCTGGGGGTTAATCAAAGGTTCGGTTCCCTGACTATGACGCAGATAACATCATCCCACGCAGAAAAGTCTCTATGATTACTGAATGGATCTTATGTAAATCAGAGCACCGCAGAAGCCAAGTGTGCGATAGTGTATCATTTGCCTTTTGGTAATCAATCCAAGCCATGCTTAGATTTCGTTGTCTATTTTTATAGGTCTCAATGATAGTCTTATTACTAAACAACAGGTTATTGGTGCCGAAACATATTCTTCTGCACAGTACTAGTTCTGTTTCGAGATCATCTAGGGAAGTGGTGTTCATAAATGCTGTCTGCAACCAGGTCAGTGAAGTGTACTTACTATGGCGTTGAAATTACTCCCGATACGCTACGTTACAAATGGGAAAGCTTTTGTTGGGAATAATGTGTTTTTTTTCGGAATAAACTTGTCAAAATTTCGGCAAGGTTCATCATACACGTTCGCATTTTAGAAGCAAAAGCAAAACAAAAATAGAATAAGACAGAAAAAATCCAACGACAATTCATACGAAAGTTTACAGAAATACATAATCGTCAGCATATTAAAAAATATGCATATACCGAGACTGATCCACATTCTATATAACTGGGTAAGAAATGAGAGAACATTAAAGTTAGTTCGCACTGTGACTGACAATAAAATTATTTGTTGTCTGCGTTTTTTTTTAGCTCATTTAGGACGAATCTGATGCATTGAATACTAAAACACATTGAATTTGTTCAAACGAGTCAAGATTGTGAGCCATGGCCACACGCCTTTTTTTTACGTTTTTGTTCATATGAACGCAGGTGGAACATTTTAGAAGAAATTAGTGGAGCCAAAATTCTATATTTTGATTGGAAATAATTTTAATGTCAAAAAGAATTTAGGTCCTATAGTTCCGGGATATTATGTCGGAGAGGGGTCGCTTTGAAGTCATAAAACATCGAAATATTCCAGATATTGGTGCTTAGCACATACAGAGAAAACTGGCATCTACGGGGTTAATTAGGATTCTAAAAACTATCTGACAAATATAAACAGTGAACCAAGGACAGTTATAAAAACAAGAAATAAAAATAATTACTCTTAAATAGATTTTTCATTTGATTGTTTACGATAGCAGGGGTAATATCTGATCAGCTAGTCAGAGGTCCATATGCAGATAGAACAAAATGATGAACATATTCTTAAAAAAGAATATCTACGTATTATCTACTAGAAAACCATACTCGCTGATTCATACATTCTGCAGCAATCGGTATTCAGTTTCTAATTCTGCAGATGGCGAATATATGCGCCATAAAACACACTGTTATCTGTTTTTCTCAATACGTGGAAAAATATTTTTTCGCCATCGCTGGAAAAGGGCTTAGGATATGTCGCGTATTGTCTGTTCAAATCTCATTCATTGTTTTCCTGAAATTAAAAAAAAATTGAACTTTAAATTCAAAACAGCTTGCAATTTATAATATGCTTCTATTGATTATGTGCATTTGGCGATTAAGATGCTTGTTTGGACTCGTGCAGAGGAGGCACATGCACTCTTACTTCGCTTCGTTTTTAAAGAAACTTATTTAAGAAATTCGTAGCATGCATTTATAACGAAAGGGAAAATACACTGACGCGATCATTTTACAGAATGGATTATTCAGCATCGTACTTTCATATTGGTTGATGCTTCGACCAATATACTTAAGATCTTATAAATGTGCATCCTTTTTCGAACTCGAGTAGCTATACGTCAAACTTTCCTATGTCTACGGAATTTTGCATTGAACTCTTTATTTAATCGAACAGGATAAATATTTCCTTGCCTCAGGCAAGACTAAAAATACTATTATCTATTCCTTACTGCATTAAGAATTAAATAATAAAAAGTAAACTTTCTACCCGTCACTTTCTGATGGAACTAGTACAATCTACGCATATGAATTAAATAAATAGCAGTAAAATAATTGCAACAATGCTAATAATTATTTTATTTTATGAAACTAATATTTGTTTTACATAATTCTTCCGCTAATGATAATTATTGTTGATATTTTCTTAACATTTGTATTTAAAGCTAATATATGGTGCATTTTAATTATAAGTTTATGAAATATGTAGCATTGAAAGAGTGCTTCATGCCATATGTAATGAAATCTTTGTCAATGTGATACTATAGATGCCTCCACTCCCAACCCAAAGCAAAGGTGTCAGTAGTCGTTACAAAGTGATTCATACAAATGTAAAAAAAGTTGTCGTAAAAAAATTGACAATCTGTAGAAATCAATCACCAACGCACACAAAGGTTGTAAGATAAATATCATAAGTACGATATGTAGTCAGCTGGGAGTGGCCATGTAAGATAGAAAATCCAGACATAAGATTTCCTATCCTGACGTCAATATATTAAGAACTTTTGTATTAGTTTAGGAGAAATAGTTGTTGGAGAGAATTTACGGCTCGAGCCATATGAGGCAGATATTCATGGGACGGAGATGAGCCAACTTCAGCCGAACGACAATGATGAAAACAATGATGAAAACAATGATGAAAACAAAGATGAAAAAAATTTCAATTTCCCAGATCTATACACTATATATCGGGGTTTGTATTTACTTTTGTGCGCTGTTTCGAGGTTGGCGATTGTCCACAGCGACGACATTGTTTTACACTAATAAATGGCAGCAGCAGTAACACCCGAACATAATTATTATGAATTTAATACCAACTCTCATTTCTAGTCGAGACTATTTGTAACAATGCTTTTGTTTTTATATCTCGCTTACCTAACTGCCACTATACTATGTAAAAATATCTGCCATGATTTGACTAAAAACTGATTACAGTTTTGATTATCTGCTAAAAGATTAATATCAAGGTCACAGAAACAGTGGAAGTAACACTTTGCCCGTATAAACTCACTTATGTCCTTTATTTTTTACCTTTAGTTTTAATTTTAAGAAAAATACGTAAATTTGAATGCAGGACGAAAATGTAACTTCAAATGCACAATTTTAGTCGGATCAAATAATTAATTTTCTATAGAACAACTCCATTCAATATAGAAGAGTACAGTTCTCATAAAACGCTGCGCATACTTACATATTCATACGGTATTTTATAATCTTATGACTGACTTATGTTCTTTCTTCTTCTTTTCTTTCTCTTCTTCTTCTTCTTCTTCTTCTTCTCTTTCTGTTTCTTTTTATTATTATTCTTCCTCTCTTTTTCTTCTCTTTCTTCTTCTTCTTCTTCTTCTTCTTCTCTTTCTGCTTCTTATTATTGTTCTTCCTCTCTTTTTTCTTCTCTTTCTTCTTCTTTTTATTATTATTATTATTATTATTATTATTTGTACTACTGGCCGTTTTTAAACAGACTATGCCCAAAAGATACTCACTGAAAACCATCGGTGGTATTACCTGCAGTTAGGTTAAGAAGTATCCCAGATTTCAAGTACTCTCCACCTCTTTCGATAACCTTTCCAAATGTCCTTGCTTTATCGCAACAACCGCTTGCCATTGTCTTCTCACTGACAATAAGCATTGGTATTATTACAATGCATCAGTATTTAAACAATGTGTGTCTCTCTCTCTCTTTTACAGTTAAATAAATGGGCATCGTTGGATTATTTATATATTCCAGGGCTGGAATGATTGCAACTTGTCTTGGAATGTCTCGAAATACGATGGTATTAAAAACGTCTATCTGCCAGAAGAGAAAGTCTGGATTCCTGATATTTGCCTTTATGACAAGTAGGTTTATTTAATTATTCTATTGCCATAGTAAGGTTATGACTATGGAAGTGTTTTCTTTTGTTCGCTGGACTATTTCGCTTGAAGCTGTTCAGTAGTTTTTATTCTGTTCTTTCGTACGAGATCGAGAGCCACGTTTTAAATACTTAAATATATAAATTTATGTCCACCGTCTTTCTAGATTGGATCTCAATATAATTCAAACTGAAAAATAAAACTTTGATTCTGACTATCTAAATTTTATTCGTTGTACCATGCAATAAACTAACGTGATTCACTGCAATTAAAAAATGCATTACTTGGTTCACTAATTAAGAGAATATCTACTTTCTGTTATCTAATGTACTTGCAATAACCCTTATCCCTGAGTGGCTTCCGGGCCTTGATAAGTGGTGACCACTGTGTAAAAAAAACAACAACAACAAAAAAAAAAAAACAGGCGTTCCGCATTTGTTTTTTAGCTTTGATACTTTGTGATAATTCACAAGCTAAATATGTAAAAAAAGTAAAACAAAACAGCTCAGTAAAATAACTAAAAAAATAAGTAAAATAAATTTGTTTAGTAAGATTTACTATTCCTTATATTATTGTTATTATGCACGCCATTGTTATTATCTTGATTGATGCAACCACCGGTATTTAATTGTCCATTGTCAGGATCAGAACATTACACAGAATTCCCTTTATTTAATCAACCGAAATCGCGTGCTCTTGTTCTGTGAGACATGATCGGGTACCAGTAATACTGAGAAGAGAGATACAGATGACTTGACGTTTCTTAAATAATACATAACTGTATTACCTGTATTGCCCGCACTGATGATTGAACCTTCGACCCCCAGAAGTGTGTTACTTACTAAGTTTTTCTAGCACATTATCTTTACAGAAAATTCTAGTACGAAATGTTAAAGCCTAAAACCTATACTTCATTTAGAGGCAAAGTCCTCCCACTTATCACTAAATGTCTCTACATATTACTATATATTATATCTATATAAATAAAAATTGGTATGTATGTTTGTTACTTACCGAAAATTTAAATAAGTACTGGACCGAGGACTTCGATATTTTGCATAGCATTTTCATCTTACCCATGCGTGTTTTTATATCTCTCTTTTTAATTATAGCGGTTTACTTAATTTTTTATAAATTAGGTGGTTTTCCTTGTAATAATGTTGCCATTTTTATATGGGGAAATATCACTGCCGGTGATTCACCGATCACCTGACATCAATAAAACATTAAACTTTCACAACATTTGTTTAGGCTGTAGGATGAATGTATACAGACACATTTTTACAAATAATAAATGACTGAAAAATATCACTAAATTGTTTTATGTTTATTTAGTTTCATAAATGTATCGTGTATAATTCATTTTTTAATAAACATCTTCAGAAAATTAGTATTAATAATATTTGGCATAAAAATTGTCACAAATTCAATCGATAAAAACGGTTACCTGTACAATTCACACACTTCTTATATTTTTCCGTCTATTTTTAATTTGTTCATCTACCGAAAGAAAATGTTAAAAAAAAAACAGTTAATGACTATTAGGAGGTGCTCAGTTTCGAATGATGTCTTATTTTGCCCTATATTTTGGAACCAGTCGTCTGATACACAGAACCGATTTATTGAAGAATCTGTTTAATTGTTCGTCATTATTTGAGGACAATTTTACTCATTGTGGTTAATTTCTATTTGAGTCCCCTGAATTATTTAGAGTGAAATGAGTTTCGAATTTTTTTTTTCCAATTTTATTTCAGCCATCAAAATTATTTAGAGCGAAATAAGGTTTGGAATTATAAATAGTATTTCTTCTTTAAAAAAAAACTTTATTGTGAAATCACCACAAACTTTCAACTAACAATTTACAGTAAAATAATTCATCTTTACTTGCTACTTATTATATATATATATATATATATATATATATATATATATATATATATATATTCTGTAAATTTACAGTGGATTTTTGTTATTTTTATTTTTTGTATTTCTATTGCTCCCGATTTGTTTTGAAATTCGTCTGCGTCTGTAACTTTGCTCGGCTTTGTCCGGTGACTGCAGGTCGGGCTCGAACCACAATTGACGGAAAATCCCGAGGATCCAGGAAAAATTCTTTAAGAGTACCAAAAGCTTTCATTGTACAGGCCGATAAAAGGGTGCTTCTTTCGTTATTGTATCGAAATCATAAAAATTGATTAATTTAAAAAACAATTCTTTGCAATTTGAACAATAATCAATACTATCTACCTAATTGTCATGTGAGGTTTTTTTTAAGTCTTTCACGATTTTACAAGAAAATGATTTCGGCTATGTTTGTTTTCTTACGTGATATGCGACGTAAACACAAGAGAAATAGCTTAAATTTCTAATTTCGTCAGAACACTATTTTCTCATATAATTACTTTCTACCTTATCGTTTTTCAGAAGTTTTGGATATTTTCATTACTGCGACATAGCAGTTTCATAGATATTATCGTTTTCACTTGAAAATCAACATTGTGATTTTCGAATTTCGCAACAATAAAGAAGAAGCATTAACGTGTTTACGAATATTCTCATTAACTATATTTGAAAGCAATATTTTCTTTTTTTTTGTTTTTCTATTTTATTTAAACAAACTGAGCCACAGCAACGCGTGACCGGGTGCAACATATATATATATATATATATATATATATATATATATATATATATATATATATATAATGATTGCAACGTCTTGTAAGACAAGCGCCACTCCTTCAGACACCATGAGCTCAGAAATGACTTTTTTAAGTCCTACCGGTTAATTCACACACTCAAGCAGGCATGACACTGAAGACTGTCATTGAGATCAATTATTACATGCTTCCAGCATTTCAAGCCTCCACACGTCACAACTTTTCCATCGCCACAGGACTATTTTATGTTGAGATCCAGCAACAAGCAAGAGCAAGATAGCCAGCAACAAGTTAAACTGCATTCCAGCTTAATGCGGGTACTGGTCTCCCGCTTTATGGTTTTTTTAATCAGAGATTTGCTTCTCCTAGAAAAGTTGCCTTCACCACGGCTTACGGAAGTCCTCTCCACCCTAATGCACACATACATACACACAAACACACACGGTGCTAGTTGGCCGTTGACCCCGAAAAAGGGTCCATTCGCCCTTTGGAAGGTCTTGTTTTTAATCCTTCACGGAGACTAGTCACTCTCCTCACCAAACAAGTCTGGTGGGGGAACCAGTTTAGTCGCCGGTAACCCGACCATGAGGCAGGTAGTACTGGGTTACATGGTACCAGTAGCATATAACATGACCTGATATATATATATATATATATATATATATATATATATATATATATATATATATATATATATATATATATGCAGGAGATGCCTTCAATAAGTTTCCAGATATTTTTGTACAGACTTTTAAAATTTCCGTAGTATTCACTATCTGAGTGCTATGCGTCATATGAGACGACTGACCAATTCTTATGAATTTAGGTTTAAAAGAAAGGACTATAGCAGGAATTGAATACACTCTACTAAAGCCTGATTATCATTGCTGATGGATTTCAAAAATGTAATCTAGACTTGAAGACACTTTTCAAGAAGAATATGCTATAATATTCTCCCTTTAAACTTGAAAAATTGCCACAGAAACGTATGGAATCTTTCAGACTGCTTTTGGACCATCTTACATTAATCAAACATCATTTGTCGAGTGTCATAAGAGATTCAAGAAAGCCAGGGAGTCTGTAGGGGATGATGAGAGACGTGGGAGGAATAAGTAAGTCAGAACACAATAGTTGATTGGCTACATAAAGAATTTCATAGATAAGGATTGTCAGGTCTAGACAGACAATAAGTGCATGGAAAGAAGATGCGGAAGATTTGCGCAAAGTTTGGCCAATGCCTTAGTCCACAAATCCATCCTTTTCACAGACTATTTGATCAAGACATTTCCTCACAACCTCTGTAGTTCAGACATTGCTCACTGTGAGTTTTAATTATTTCCTAAGCACAAAGAAAACCTTTTAGGCTGTCATTATAAAACAATTGAGGGGATTGAAAAAGGCTGTGACGATGGTCATGAATACGCGCACACCAGAAGACCTCAATGCGGTCGCCAAGACGTTTTAAGAACGGTAAAAAGTGCATTAGAGTCCTAGGAGATTACTTTGAAGGAGACTTGAGTTTTATATGTGTCCTATCAATAAATGTACCCGTACGAAAAAGGTCTGGAACCTTATTGAAGGCAAGTCGTGTATATATACATATATATATATATATATATAAATATATATATATATATATATATATATATATATATATATATATATATATCTTCATTTTTATTTATTGCGGACTAGTGTTGGCCGAAACATCGTGAAACAACTAAGAAAAAGATGAGGATAATAGTCCGCAATAAATAAAAATGAATAAATAATACTCATCTCAATAAATTCCAAAATTATATATATATATATATATATATATATATATATATATATATATATATATATATATATATATTATGACGTTATCTATAATTTATAATTAATGTTTTCTATATTGATCTTGATTCCACACTAGGTTTTTTTAGTTAGTGATCGTCGCCCAGCAAATTCTTTAAGTCATCCTATTTCCAACCGTTCGTCTACAAAGTCTTGTTAAAGTCGATAAGATGCACCTGAATATTGTCGAAGCTTATACTAATAAATCAAATAATTACTATATCAAGCTTTATCTAAAAAATTCAGATATATAATTAGCGATCCTTATTTGCTTTTTAACATTTAACAGATACTCAGAAACAATGACGCGGTATGGGTCATAGAAATTAATCGTGATGTGCCCACGGACACCACCAGGTTGATAAATCACGTTAAATATATTATTCATTCACTTTATTATAAAGCGCTTATTTTAATATATCGTCAGATTAGACTGAATATTTTAACTGACATTAGTAATCGTTTAACTGAATGTATGTGCTCTCGTCCATACGTTGGGGTTGATTAAAAAAAAAGTCTGAATTTTATTGGCGTGTCCCCGAAGTCTATTGGACGTTGTCCGAGCTAACTTTGTTACTTAGTATGCTTTCTCAAAACAATAATATATTTTCTGTTAATTTACTTCGGTCTTGGCAACCGACTCAGAAAGTATGGTTAAAGATCAGTCGACTTTGTTTATGTATAGGTACCTCTGAATGGAAGGGTCAGAGCCAAGACCCCGAAAAATCTAAGAGAAATAAATCATAAAAAGGATGTGCTCGGCAATGAGATAAGTTGACAGGCGATCGATGGAGAGAGAGAGAGAGAGAGAGAGAGAGAGAGAGCGAGAGAGAGAGAGAGCGAGAGTAACCGCGAAAAAGGCTGGACATCTACGATTTCCGCTCAAAACCTGATAAATTAAAAAGACGGGACAAAAGAGAAATAAATCAAAGTGTGCTTTATGTGTTTTAACTGAGATATTCCGTAAATCAACAACTTGAAGTTGAATAGAATTCATTTTTTGCGAGACTTTATCGCACACAAATGGATACGAACATGTCTGTGTAGTTTTATTGGTTTTGTATGCATAGTGTTGAGCAGTGCACGCACCCTCGGCAAACGTAAATACGAGAGAAGTCATGGTAAAAACGTAGTCTCTTGGAATTCAAATCATTTAGATTATGTTTTTTTTTTTTTTTAAATATTTCCATGTTTTTACAATATACGCAAGCTGCTAAATATTCCAAGCACGTGGAAGTTTTAAGTTAAAACGTTTTAATATACATTATGCTTAGAATTGTTGTTCAACGGAATAATCCAAATTCAACCTACCATCATGCTGTAACAAAACATTTTTGAACCCAATCCGTAAATAACACAACTGATATTCTAAAAAATATGTGACGATTAGATTTTACAATCAAATATCATTCAATATTTGTCCAAATCTAAATACACTTTTTCATCGGGGGAAATTGAATGACTCTGTAAAACACCACTGAGTATTTTTTTAATATCTGACACAATTTTTGATTGATCAAACTTTTCATAAGGCGTAGAAATTTCATTGTAGTTCGATACTAAATTTAATTTCTTTTCATTATAAAACAGCTTTCGGTAGGATTTTATTCAGCAGACGAATTTTCGTTATAAATTTGGCATTTTTGAGAGCCAACTGTACGCGTGCTTACATATGTATTAAATAAACTACGATCCAATATCACAAACAAACATCACGGAAATAAATATAAAAGAAAAACATACGTAAAGAGTGTACATGGTTTAATCCGCCTTACAGTGCACACATCCAAAACAACTTGCCAAAAGAAATCTACTTGATAAAATTCATCTTACAAGCAGCTACTTAAGTACGATCATAAACAACAATAGAGTAAAATTATCATTCTCAATACCGGTTAACTTAATGAAAACGATGATAACTTCAAATAACGCAAAAATATACAGTGCGATTAAGCAAAGTAGACAAAGAAGTAACCAGATCATTGAAAATTAAACTCTCGTAGAAACAAATTTGAACGTCATTTCGAGGGTAAATGCCTTATTTACGACATTGTATTTAAATATGAAGCCATTGAAAGTAGTCGAACTGGCACGTATATGAGGTTGATGGTTTGTCAATTTAAGAACAGATTTCGCAATTATAGAGCATTCTTTAAAATAAAAAATCACGAGCCCAATAAGAAATTAACACATTTAAATAACTACGAATAAATAACACAGATTACAAATTAACAGGACAATATAAGGAATTGCTAGAAAATATCCACCTAAGAAAGCTGGGCGCAGCAACGTCAGCACCCTTTTCTATAAATATCTTTTTCTTGCGACAAAATATTTTCATGCATTTTTTTTTATCTAAACAAAGAATTTGTAATTATTTGAAGAGTATATGCACGAAACGAGCCGGTATTGATATGATAATCTTTTTTTCCTACATAACGAAACAGATTTGTAAAAACGGTACCGACATTTTTACATGTTGGAGAAGCTCTTTCGCATGAAATATATATATATATATATATATATATATATATATATATATATATATAATGCAAATGGAAAACAAATAAAAATGTTGTTATGTTCGTCAACGTTTATTATATGTTGCAAGACTTTCTCATGTTGATCTGAACTTCTTTAAACAAAGACGAAATTTTGATAAATATATACTAACAATTTTTTATTTATTCTTCCATAGCGGATAATAATAATAATAATAATACTAATAATAATAATAATAATAATAATAATAATAATAATAATAAAAATAATAATAATAATAATAATAATTATTATTATTATTATTATTATTATTATTATTGTTGTTGTTGTTGTTGTTGTTGTTGTTTATTAATTATCATATATATATATATATATATATATATATATATATATGGACGGTATAAAAAAGACATCTTGAAATGTTTATGTAGCTTTGTGTGAAAATAAAGGTTTTGATGATGTAAATTTACCAAAACTATTTAATAAACAAAAAATATACAATTACTACCTAACGAGCTACAGACAAAAGATCAAAAACAAATAGTTACACATAAACTAGGGCCAACAATACGTAATAAGGTTTTCAATTATTAAAAACGGTAGAACCTATTAATATAAATGATAATATTATAAATATTCCAGAATGTGAATGTAATTCCTCTCCTTTCTGTAATAATGAGATAAAACATGTAATTACAGGAGATTTAAAGATAGTAAATAATTCTAAATTAAGAAAACTCTTTAGTAAAGGTCCGAATAATAGAGAACCTAAATGCCTAAATTACACGAAATGCGTTAAAGAAGTAACTAAAGCACTAGAAAGTTTTATTAAAGCTCCGGTAAAGAAATATAAATTAGCACAGTCTACGTTTGAAGCATGGAAAAATAATATGCATGAATGCGTAAATGAGAAGGTTAAACATATAAAAAATTTAAACACCCTAGAAAAAACAATCCTCTTTTAAAAAATGCAGAAATACCGGAGAGAACTTAAAATACTTCAAGATAACTTTGTAATAGTTCTCATTGATAAAGCGGCAAACAATATAGCGTTTATATGTAAAAAAAATATTATATACAACGTTTATTGATAGAAGCAAGAATTATAGATAACGTTTCAGATACCTATAAAGCTAGTAATATTAATTTAGATAGCATTATTATGAATAATATTATTATTAGTGAAAAAGTAGTATTAAAGTTAGAAGCAAAAAAAAAAATATTGCATGTATGTATTGGATACCTAAAATGCACAAAAATCCAGTTAGTGATAGATTTATTGTAGGTTCAAAGACGTACATTACTAAACCTTTAAGTAAAGCTATATCTAAAATATTTAAAGTAATTATTAATCAAATAAATAATTTTCACCTGAAAAGAAAATTCTATAGTAATATAAATCTATTTTGGGTAGCAAATATTTCCTAACCAATGAAAGAAAAATTAGATAAAATAAATTCCAGAATAAAAGCTAAATCTATAGCTACTTATGATTTTAGTACGCTATATACTAAAATTCCGCACGAAAAACTTATAAAAGAATTAAATGATACTGTAGCTTTAACTTTTGAAGATGGCAAAGGTAAATATATAGACTTTTCAAACTCTAAAGCTTTCTGGTGTAAAAATAAAAATAGCAAAAACGAGTGTTTCTAAAGGTATTTTAAAAATACTTATAAGTCACCTTATTAAAGAATGCTATTTTCAAATAGGAAATAAAATATTACCCCAAACGATAGGTATCCCAACGGGATTGGATCCTGCACCATTTTGGGCAAATCTGTATTTACATAGACTCGAGTATGTATATATATGTCATCACTAATAAAAAATGATATATCTAAAACATATAATTTTCATGGGTGTAGGAGATTTATAGATGACCTTATATGTATAAACGATAACGATGAATTCGAAAAAAATAAACATCTTATATATCCAAAGGAGTTAGAATTGAATTGTGAACATCGAAGACAACAGGCTACATTTCTGGATTTAGATATAAAAATTGAGGATGGGATTTTTCTTTATAAAATATTTGATAAAAAAACGCTTTCCCCTTTCAAATAGTACGTATGCCGCATAAAGATAGTACCTGCCCTGTTTTATATTTTATGGAACCATTATGTCAGAGTTTTATAGAATAGCTTGCGTTGCCTTAAAATTAATAGATTTTATACCACCAGTTTCTAGCTTAGTAATAATGATGATAAAACAAGGTGGGGATAAAACTAAAGTATTTAAACAGTTAAATACAGCATTTGTTCGTTATACTGATGTTTTTGAATCGTTTAAGATTAAACATAATATATTAAAAAAGGAAATCCTAAACTATATTAGTAATGTATAAAATGTATTTATAATTACATAAAACAATGTATATATTTATAAATAGTTTTACATTTATATATTTAATTTTAAATAAATATGAATGTAAATATACAAAATCCTAATCATAGTGGGGATGATAAGTAGTTAAATGGATTAATCCTAATCTTATAAATACAAGACTGGTAAATTAAAAAATATATCCATTTTAAAATTTGGAAACTGATGAATCACACAGGTAAGAAATTCATTTTTATAGCATGAAAAGGTTAGATAATTACATTAAGAATAGGAAATTAGATAAAATATTTGTAACATCTCTTCTTCCTACGATTACGGGTGGTGGTGTTTGATCAACACTGCTGGATAGTCATGATGTAATATGCTGTTTTGTTTTTAAATCCCCGAAACAGTATTTCATGGTAAGCAACTGATGATCCCTTAAAAAATAAATTATTAGTGCTAGAGTAAATTGTAGAGCGACCTGATGCAGTGATTGCAGGTGATTAAATGACTTACTGACTAGATGGTTTTCTACCGAATGATAAAAAATATATCTTTTTGTATAGTTTTAAAGGCTAAAAACTTCAAAGACTATATATATATATATATATATATATATATATATATACATACATATACCTATACATATATATATATATATATATATATATATATATATATATATATATATATATAGAAAGAGAGAGAGAGAGAGAGAGAGAGAAAGAGAGAGAGATTTATATATTCATCTGCATCAGTAATGATAGCTTTTTATTCTTATCGATTTTGGAACTACTATTACTTTCCTTCGAAAGTTTAGAATTATATACTTAGTATGGGGACTACGTGATGTTTGTAAGCATCCCTAGTGAAAGTTCCACCAGAAATAATCCAAAGTTTTCTCATTTTTACACTAAAAAACCTGTGAAATTATTTAATTTGCATACATTTACTCATAATAAACCCGTTAAGTTAAGCAACGTTGAGCCCGGTCATTACTAAAATGGGTGACCAATTTGGGAAGTCCAGGTGCTGTATGTAGGAGGACGTCGACACCTCCCTGCAAAAAGTTGCAAAAGCCTAACGTCGCAATCTCCCCTAACGGAGATATACATGCGACTGGGGAACGCTTGTGAATTTCATACTCCCATGGCGGTTAAACCCTGAATAGGTTTGGTGCTGTCTGCACACACAATAAACCCTTTATTTAGATAGTGCCCAATATTGTTTCATTAATAATTCTAGTAAGTTGATTGATATAAATTCTATTGTAATCACCTTCTAGACGCCACGCTTGTTAATGCTCGGGTTTACTTATTTAAATTTTGTTGACAAATTACTCGATGGAGATGTTTCTGCTATTATATTAAACAATGGATGCCAGTGAGCAATCTAATGCCATATTTTGCTACTTAATCATTTTTAGATTGCTTTTCTCTATTGTGATGCCTTCCTTAATTAGCGTTTTATGACTATAGTTACATTGAATGTAAATACGACATATTTGCATGTGAAATATTAGAGTATATTATTTGTTAATTAGTGTTAAATAGCTCTTGTTTAGATATCATGACACATCAAAGCTATCAAAAACTTCGGAAAGGGCTTCATTCCGTACATAATTTCTATTGTAATAAATTAAAGTTAATATAATTAACAGTACCTATCGTAACACCCAAAAACAGTGTTTCATAATTCACAATATACGGAGTATTAGTTTAGAAGTTAATGCAATACACAAAAAATACATATTCACACACGTTACTGTATACAGAAATAGTTTATTGGTTTATATATAGAACCTCGATATACTTTGTAAGATATAATACACGTTGTTTTCTCGCCAGTGCTGTCTCGGTGAAGTAAGCGATTATATTAATGTGACAAAAACCAGAACTAAGCATTGATATATGCACTTTTCCGAAATAAATAGTAGTATGGATGTATGGTTATTTACTTTCGACCAATATTTATGAAAATATTTTTCTGGTTTTTATTTTAAATATTTTTCAGCGCAGCCACAACGTTACACATGAGTTTATGAACTAAAAAGAATTGTTCAGGACTAATTCACTAACTGTATTTCTTTCAATAAATTTTTCACAGGAATCGTTTTGATGGTTGTTAATATGATGTAATTTTATTCGATATTTTTAAATGGTCTATAAACAATTTGTTAATGTATACATGTATATTTTTCAGCGCTGAATACATGCTCCGTGGCCTAAATGAATATTACAGAGTTCAAATAAATTCGTCTGGATTTATTCAGTATAACTTCCCATCACAGCTTCACACAAGTTGTAGTTTAAACATCAAATACTTTCCTTTTGACGTTCAGGTATTTATTTTTCTATGCTCTTCATCATTTGTTAGATGTTAAGATGTGTCAGTTTTAGCTTCTCTATGCTTATGTCACGTAACTTTTGTGAAATGTTTTCTATAGAATTAAGACTTTCATTGAGTTCAACTCGACACACTCTATTATACACGATGATTGTATGTACGCATTTATTTACATTGATATAACACTCATACCTATATATGCCATAATTATGTTTTGGGAATTAGATGTAAAAATAACCATGATATTGTATATACACATATTTGATATATATTTAAAAGTAGCTGCTCGTGCAATTGTAAGACACACTGAATCAACGTTGCTTGAGTTCAGTGGAAAAGATAAGCCCAGGGCGACCCGTACCGCAAAGGAGGAAAAGAACGGGGGTAAAACTTAACGTTTATGCTGTTACGACCACCGCCAAACCGAAAGCGGCATTTTTTAAAATTAGGGCTAGACAATCTATTTAAAAAATATCGGCGAAAAAAGTGACCCCCCATGTAGAAAAGTGCCTAGTTGAAGGGGAAGATATTAATGTTTTAAGCCAATTTTGTTATATTCGTCGTATGAAAGATCGAACCTTAAACCGATACTGATCTTGGTAAAATCCGTCGCTTCTATTGAAAGTGTAAGGTAGACATGAACACAGACGTACATACATACATTTATATATTGGTAACTCAAAATTTTCGACCCAGACTGATGAAAAAGCTTGCCATATGTACCCTTTATGTAAAATTTCAAATATTTAGAGCAGAAATTGTCTGAGTAATTTGGAAGAGACCGCAGAGGTCAATTTTTTTAAAACTTTGACCCCTATTATGACGTCTTAAAATTCATTTATTTAGGTTATAAGTAAGATCCATGTCCAAGGAATCTATATCTAAAATTTCAAGTACGTAGTCCCAAAATTGTCGGAGGAGTTTGGTAGAGTTCTCAAAGGTCAAATTGTTGAACGTTGACCCCTTAATTGCCAAATGTCTGGCCCAAAACCAATCACATCGATTTACCTAAATCTCAGTACCCTGTATATCAAATTTTGATTCTGTAGACTAAAAATTGACAGAGTTATTGCGTAGGGAAATTACACAGACGCACACGCAGACACACACAGACACGTTCACTTTTACGTATATATATATGTCTTTGTTGCAGATATTAATTTTAATTTTAATTGTGTGAGACATCAAGAAAGCAACCCATGTCATGAACGTTCACCGGAAGCAATATGTTTCATTGGATTCCTATTAAAAGTGTATCGAGAATGGCGGTTACTATGCAGCAAAATAAATTCAGGAGCATAAAAGGTCGCTAGTTTTAATAGTGCCACATCCGTCTTCGTGGCTCTTCATATTTTGGACTTAAAATAGGAAGCTTATTTTCCAATAGCCTTCGTATATAAAATGTGAGATCTGATCTACTTATTTCAACAATCAGACTCAACGCCAGGATCCAGATAATCCATTAAAATTACGAATTGTTGATTTTAAAGTCGAGTTCTTTTCATCGTTTGTTCTAATAAGATGGATAAATCCGAATTGAGGATTTGATAGCCGATTCACCTTAATGTAGGAAAATATAGTTCTGACTAAATCATTAAGACGCAAAAAGTAAGTCTATTAACTAACATATAACAGGCAAATCGCTATGGTCATTCGACTGATAACTCTTCCTGAGCTTCTAATCAAGATGGGTAGTAATCATACAACAAAGGTCGCAAGCTGATATCTCGCAAGTAGGACATTATACTTATTATGCCGATGCTATTCAACTATACAACACAAGAACAGAATAATAGTACATTTTAAATATGTGATACAATACAATTATTCCAACAAGTAGACAAAAGGCTACTCTGCCAGAGAGAAGTAAATAGCGTGAGATACCTGTAGGTTCAGATAGCTGTAAGGTTCTGCTGGGGGGGGTAATACTATGCGCCTCAATGGATCGTGAAAATATTTGCATTGAATTAAAAAACTAGTAATGAGTTGATATCGAATGTAGCACTGGTCAGGTATCACAAAAGAACAAGTTTCAAGTCATACACTATTCACTATTTACTATGCAACTCCTACAGCAACGTACATAGAAAATGGATCTACTGAACCTAATATAATTATAAGGATAAAGCAGCAATCTTAGTAAAAGTTATTGTCCCCCCCATGATACTGGGTTAAAGGGAGGGGAGAGGGAAAAGTTACCAAAATACCAAGGTCTTATGTACGGCATGAAAATGAACTAGAATATTAAAATCTTTATAATTCCAGTTATTACAAGATCAATCGAACTAATGTTCCAAGAATTCAAAAACTACCTGGCAAACATATCTTATGATCCAAGTGAGGTATACATGCAATTGTACATAAAGTAACGGTTTGAATCTTAAAAAGATCTCTCGGTTGGAATTCATGAGATAGTGCTTGAATATCCGGCATCCATTAGGATGCCCAATCAACAGCACAGAGCAAATGACAAGAAGATTGAAAAAGTAAAATAAATCAAACACCATGCAAGCCAGAGAGCCGAGCCTTAGATGTTAGTGTTATCTCTTTGCTAACCTCTACACAAGTAAAGTAAGTTTTATGCCAATAGTTTTCAGTTATCTAATGGCTACTTAAAAAATAAATGTCGTTTATGTATTCACCATATTCAAAATGTTTTATTGGTAACGAATGAGGTCTTCTCCATATTTATATGCTATGAGTCACATCATCACATAGAAACACCATAGAGTTTGCTTATTTAAACATTTCGAATTTTTTTTTCTTTTTATTTCTCTTTTCAGACATGTAATCTTACATTCGGTTCATGGTCATATCATGTCTTTGAAGTAACAGTGATGAATACACGTATTATCGGTGATCGATCAAGCTTCCTGGCCAATGGAGAGTGGGAACTTGTTGACTTTTCTATCACACGACACTCCCAGATTTATGCTTGTTGCAAGGAACCGTATTCCACTGTCATTTTCCAGATAAAAATACAACGCAAACCGGCCGTTCATCTATTGAACTTGATTCTCCCATCGATTCTGGTCTCGGCCATCGGCCTACTCGGCTTTTTCATCCCATCTGAATCCGGAGAAAAAATCTCCATCACTGTTACAGTGCTGTTATCTTTGGCTGTTTTTCATTTAGTCATCAGTGAAACATTGCCTCATAATTCAGATGGTTTACCCTACCTCGGTAAGTGTTTTTCTTTCTGTAAGGTGCGTGAAAAATAACGTCCTATTATTATTATTATTATTATTATTATTATTATTATTGTTGTTGTTGTTGTTGTTGTTGTCATCGTCATCATCATCATCATCATCATCATCATTATCCTTATCCTTATCATTATTATTATTATTATTATTATTATTATCATTATTATTATCATTATTATTATTATCATTATCCTTATCCTTATTATTATTATTATTATTATTATTATTATTATTATTATTATTATCATTGTCATCATTATCATTATTATTATTATTATTATTATTATTATTATTATTATTATTATTATTATTATTCACTATTTTTGACACGGATCACGGTCAGAGATTACTCACTCACAACGACCTATGGTGTTCCGTCGCGTCTGGGTGACAAGAAGTCGCCACAGATTTACGGTGCCTTCACCTTCTTTCAATAACCTTTGCAAAGGAAATTGCGTTATCGCAACAATCGTTTACCATTAACTTATCGAGGCCACGTATCATTGGTCTTCACTGAAATTTGGATGCCAACAAACCTCCACAAGATCCTCGTTGCATTCATCCGGTGTATATCTGGTTAATACGTTTTCTCCTCAATCTTCCCATCCTCCTTGACCCATCACGGCTACTGGTCGGTTTTCTACCGAAGAAATTATTGGCTAAGTACAACAGAGTAAGATTTCATTCTCAATATTAAGTTTTATCGCCCTAGTCTTATGATAAACGTACCGCATCGATCGTTAGCATTTGCTTTCAATTTCCACACATACTTTCCTTAAATATAAAACCTCAATATTTATTTAAAAATTACTTACTGACTGTCATATATTATATAATGGTGTTTCTGTATTTACCGATTTTCACGAAATTGGTCCATACTCACTCTGCAGCTGACAAAAAATAACCGGAAAAGGTCGGCGGAATGTTTATAATTTTTTAACGAACGCACTGTCTGTTTTTAGCTAATACGAATCAATACATTTGTATAAACCGTAAGAAATAAAAAAATAATAATTTTAACCCTTTAGGTTAGGGTCAGAGCTTAGTGTTAAGGTTTAAGATTAGTGTTTGGATTAGGGTTGGATTAAATATATGTTTTGAATTTTATTTATTGTATTTCAATGTTTTTCCTGTTTATCATTATAATGTTCTCGTAGCGATTTAATGTTTCGCGTCGACTGCTTCCATTTATTCCCGTCAGCGGCCTAGCACATCCGAGAAACTTCGTAGAAACTGAGGGTCAATAAACGCAATAGTATCCATAAAACTATCAAAATATCGTTCCATCTTTTAGAAATAGTCGTTATAATTGTTAATCCATATTTTGTCGGAAGATTATTAGTTTCCAAATATTTCTATTTGAACGAGTGAACTTTTAAATAAAAAGTTGAATTTAAAGATTATGTTGGTGTAATATATATTTATTACGTTAAACCTGAGAACAGGATGAACTGTAATTTTATTGCGAAATCAATGGTTTCTATTTTGCAGGTTATTTCTTTTTGGGGAATATGCTGTTTGTCGGTTTATGCTGTACTCTGTGTATCATCGTACTCAACATTCATCATGTGAAATCAGATGACTCAAAAGTGGTTCGCTTCATTCGGTATTTGAAGACCAAAAAGAATTCCATAAATATCGTTAACAAAGCCAAATATGATGTCTCACATGTGAGTTTTTCTTACGTATCATGTTCATGCTAATATAAATAGAATTTATAGAATATGAGCCCGTTACATATCTTATTTACACAAAATATAGTTGTAACCTATAATATTAATAGATGGGATACTTAATCCCATATGAGGTTTATTATACAAAAATCATTGATATTCATCCGGTAGTGAGGCCCCAATTTGACATCCTTGTGCTTCATAGAGTTGTGATAATATCGATGTATAAATTTGCAAGTGTTAGAAAGTAGTTGATAAAGGTAAAAAAACATGACAAAACATCAGCAAGACAATGGATAGAACGTTGATCACAAAGGAACACAAATAAAAGCATAAATGGGATTGTGAATAAAGGCGTGAGGATGGGCGGGAACAAACAATTGATTAATATATTTTAAAGTTAGTTTTAGATGCAGCTGTTGTTCTTGCGACATTTTTCGACGTCTGGAAACAATTAGGGGGAAATCTTGGGTTCCGACGGTTGACAATAGTTAGATTTGAAGAGAGTTGCGAGATTGGCACAGTAGAAGGCAGATCATGGCTCGGAGTAGATCGAGATGAGCCGACGGCAATTTACAAACACAGCCTCGGCAGAAGACAACTGTCGAGCTGATAGTCAGGTGGTATAATTTCATGTAGTTACCTCTTAGTTACGAATTATATTAGTGATTCTCTGACCTAGAGTGCAAGGTGTCATTTATGAGTTAAACAGAAGTATTTTTTACATAATATCTGTTTACAAAACATACGCCAATTTAATTAAAAAAATCTACAAACCAATCATGTCTAAAACATATAAAGTTGTCGATATATAATGATCGAGCAAATATTGACTTGCCTGAAATCCTGTAACATTTTTAAACAAAGGTGTCACGACTTATTAAGCCATAAATGCCACTCAAGGATAATGGAAGATCGAGGTGAATTAACATCATGATGATTGCGAATTGAATGGTAAGTGGTCAGAATTTGATTATCTGAAGGGACGGTTCAATGAGAATTTGTTCACACTTGATTTGTAAAATGACCATGTTGTAATGATCTTGAAAGCAGCCTACAGCGCTGTCATAGAGACGGTTAGTTCTAAGAATGAAACGTTGTTTATAGAAGTTTAACAGAAAGGTGGAAAAAGGATGCGAGAGACTGAAAGGGAATCTATTGACAGTGGTTGTAGGAAAACAGTTTTATATTGAATGTTTATAGATGGGTGTCTTTGGTTTAATTTAGTCGAGAACATGGTATGACAATTAGGATAACGTATAAAAGACTAGCAATTGGTTTAGTGTAAAATAAACATAAAAATGATAAAATGGGATTTTAAAAATTTAATTGTTGTTTAGGTTATTGTTTACTTGTGTTTTATGTGTTTATGATGTTCCAGAATTACATTATTGGTTCTATATGTAAAATGAATTTATACTTTTTTACTGAAAATAAGACTAAAAATAATAAATAACCTATGTACACTATAATATTTATTGGTTTCCATTATTATGAATATGCTTACAAAATATTGATTATTTCATAACTTTTTGTATCCTACTGAGTAACTCTTAACACATGACTTTATTATGATAAATTATAGAATATATATTCTAGAGAAATAGATGAGAAATCTTGGCACATTGATTGATTTGTGTAAACTGTATCATTTAAAAGATGCCGCAGCAAATAACCACGCTGACGGAAAGCTTTTATAATAACCGAGATACGAACACGTTTTAGAAATAAATAATTTGCTCTGCTTGTTGCCTCAATAGTAAACATTTAAACTAATTCACTCCATATTATCAATTATGAAATACGTATTTTACGAAACAGCCAGAGCAATATGTTCATATTTTCTTGTCTCTAAGTTATATATATATATATATATGCATACATATATATATATATATATATATATATATATATATATATATATATATACGTAGTTTTTATTGTGCCTTTTTTTTTTGAAAAGGGGTAGGACTCCGAAACACGCGTGTACGTAGAAAAGCAGATATATGCGTGTTCCGGGGTCCTACCACTTTTCAAAGAAAAAAAAATCCACAACAAAAAAGTACGTATATATATATATATATATATATATATATATATATATATATATATATATATATATTTATATTTATATTAAAATAAGGGAGTTAGTCACCAACAATGTGTATTTTTTAACATTATTTTATTACTCCCTGTCTTGGTTTTTCATTGGGAATCATGTTTAGATCATTGTAATAATGTATTTTAAATTATTGAAATCGTTTTTAACGCGTTTCCGACGTTCTGTGAAGCTTCCTCTTCAGAAATTATTTTCAAAATGTGTTGGAGATGTAAAAATAGCATTTTCGTAGTTCATTTGAAATGTTTCCAAGAGGTGGAAACGTTGGAATTTCTTAACCCATTTTATATAAATATATCTATATCTATCTATCTATCTATCTATCTATCTTTATATATATATATATATATATATATATATATATATATATATATATATATATATATATAATTAAAATAATTATTTTAATTATACTAGTTTTTTATCTTTCCGAAATCATTTGTGCAGGAAATTATGATTCTCCCAGTGTCACGGGATCGAACCAAAAAACGATGCTATCCCTGTCTCAATTAGACAAAACAAACTACACGGCTATCGTCAATTCATATAGAAATTAAACATTAATAAACGCATTCATACAAGAACAGTGTACAGTGATCAGGCGACTAAAGTTTCACGATCTTGCACGCAGGCCAAATGACCGATATATTTATTTTAATAGTGTTCAACTGTTTAGTGACGTAAACCTTAAATGTTCTAAAATAATTATATATATATATATATATATATATATATATACATATATATATAATTGTAATTATCTATAAAGGTACGCTTCGCAATCTTAGACTCAGAACAAATGACAATGATTTAAATATTGGTAAAGGTGCAGTATGTTTCCACTCACGAAACCTTCTTTTAAAATAACCATTACTAAAGATTTTCTATGGTGCCGGAAACAAGGATAACCGTTAAAATCTCAGGAAAGGAGTAGTTTTCACGATATGAAAAAAATATTGTTTTCAAAAGTGGGAGATTACTTTTCTATATCATTATAACGTTAAATGAACACCCACTTCATAGCCACTATTTTGGTGGGGGGAGGCGTCAGTTATTTTTTAAGGGGTTGTGTTTATTTGGTAATTGTGGCCTGGTAGACCAGCACAAAACCTACCTTAAATAAACTTTTTAATAGGTTTTCCGTTGTGCTGAAAAAGAATATTGCATTCAAAATTTCCACAAATAAGTATTTTTCCGGGTATTAGGCAATTACATTTTATTATTAATACACAGAAAAATACTTATTTGGGAAAATTTAAATGCGATATATGTTTTCAGCACACCCGATAACCTACAGAAAACAACTTTTTAAGGTAGGTTTTGTGTTGGTCTACCAGGTCACAATAAACATCACTCTTACAAAATAACAGAGCCCCCCGCCCAATTATGGCCAGGAAGTGGGTGCTCATTTTAGGTTAAATTAATATAGAAAAGTTATCCCCACTTTTTAAAACAATAACATGCGACAATAGGGCAAATGTTACATAACCAATTCACAATTCGGCTCATAAGCTTTCCAACAAGCTTCTATTTGTTCAATTCTGATCACTAATCGCAGAGATTTTAAACTTATAAATTGCCAAAAATGGGGGTGTATCTAGATATGGATATATCTATGCTCGTAGCCTATTGAAATGCTCATATCTTTAGTTCTATGGGAAAATGAAAATTTGCCGGTTTTTGGAAAATTATAATATTATTTTATGGTTAAAATTTTATGGCAATTGCTAAAAAGTATTTATATTTTCAAACATATGAAATATACCCAAATTTGCCTACATTTTATATATAGTGTCCTGGCAGGTAGCTTCGGTTTTCTGCTTTAGTTGTCTCTCCTACAATTGTCGGTTTTGCTGCTTCGGTTGTCTCCCCTACATTTGTCGGTTTTGCTGCTTCGGCTGTTTCCTCTGTCTCTGCTAGGCCACTAATATAAATCATGTAATAAAATGCAATTCACTTCGTCTGTCTTAATAGTTCATTAAAATTGATTTTGCTACACATTTTATTTTAAGATTATGCTGGTTTAGTTCGAAATTTTATAAGAAAATGCGGTCGTCATTCAGCAAATCGCTAAAATGGCCACGATTTTCTTTATAGACAAGTAACTGAAAATATCATATTGCTACTTATGATTTCTACCGTAATTTCTACGGATGCTATTAATTACTCTTGTGCCTTTTTATTTAAATAGATCTCGTCTAATCATATGACAACTGGCGAAGTGAACACACACGAAGAGTGCTCGCAGACAAATGCAAGGGAAAAGCAGCGAAAACCAGACCTTCCCATTCAAAAGGAGTATTTGTTAATGGACCTTTTATATGAAATGGAAAAGTCTTTTTCTGCGAAACGGAAAGCTGAAGAATTGAAAGCAGAATTAACCACATTCGAAAATTATGTCAATCGATTTTTCATGATATTGGCACTGATTTTATTTTTAACTCTGTCGTTTATGGTCATGAATCTGTCCTAAAGTCCTAAAGTTTTAAAATCCGTAATTCATCATTACTCTGTAATCAACGTATACTTTCTCTTTTTTTTTTATAAACTTGCATTTATTTTAAGATATGAATAATCCATTCGGAGCAAATTAACAACTGTTAATTATGTCTATTCAAATTAAACCGAACTTAGATTCACATATAAAAAGGAAAACTAAAATAGAACCAACTATACGAGGGTCGTCCCAAAAGTAATGCCTCCTATTTTTAACTAAAATTAAGTTGAAGAGCTACAAAGATCTGAGTGGGGCCGTTAAAACGAGCGGCCTTTTGTGTTCTCCAGAATATATTTTTTCTACATAGTCACATACATCCTCGATATACTTTATGCCAATGATGAACGATGCCTGTGTCGTAAGTTCGGAGCGCGCTTCGTCATTCATATCCCTGTCGCCACTCTGAAATCTACGAAGCTATATCCTAACTGTGCTGGCACCTACTGCATCGGATGCGTGAACGTGCAATAGTAGCCGTAGAATGTTGATCGGTTCAATTTGTTCTACATAGTGGAATTCAATGACGCATCTCTGCTTCTGATGCACATCCATGACATGGGTTGTTTCTTAGTGTCTAAAACAGCGAGGTGAAACTTTTAGGCCATGAATGTATCAGTTCAATCAGTATAATACTGTAACTTTCAGTCTCCTCCGATGCATTTAGACGGAATGGAAAACAAAAGGCCTTACTTTTGGATCGCCCCTCGTAGACTACAACAAATGCATTTCTTACGCTTCTTACCTTGCTTTAAAAATAAATAAATTTGTAAAGATAACATTCAGAAAAATGGCTATCGACATTATAAAGTAAGTGGGCATGATGACGAAAAAGAATCTCGGCAATTTGAACGCTCTGTGTGTTCAACGAGCTGACGTTTCGCTTTCGACTTTTTTCTATTGATGGTTGGTTCGATTCAAATCTGCAGAGTTTGCTTGAAATCGGAGCTATAATTCGAAAGGCTTAATCGGAACTACAAAGGTCGAATATTTAAATAAACTTTGTCTTTAAAGGAAAATGTCTTTTCTTATTACTGACTAGCTGTACACCCTCTGCCTAAGATGCTTATTATAGTTTTAACCCGCGTCATTTCTGATATCGTTGTAAGAGACGAAATCTGTACTTTCGAAAAGGTTTTCATTGTATATCGTTGTTGAGCAGGTGAGGTCTTGAAAATAATTGATTTTAATAGCCATCGCAACGTTTTCGGTCAAATGGAGAACGAAACTTTCCGACCTTGTGGCCAGTACTTTGTCGCATAGCCAACACCAACTGAAACCCAAATCGTGATTCTTCGGCAAATGCAAAAGAAAATACTTCTCTCTAATGATCCATCTTGGGAAGTTAAGGCGCATCCCGCTTCAGATCTGGTTCTGGAGCGGCTGGAATTAAAATTGAGGTTTGACTATGAGATATCTAAATAGCTGTGTGTTTTCTCAAATCTGGAAATCAACCCAGGAGGCGTCCTTCCACAATTACAGAAATGCCCGAATGTCAGCATTTTAATAGTGTTACAGACGAAACGACTAAGGACGCCTTCTACAACTCTTAGAAATGTACAGTTGTTTTGGAGATATGCCGACCGCTGATGTTTCCTACGCTACAACAATATTGACCATTGTTTTCTTGAAGAAACATAGATGCTTTTCACAAGTCTGGCATGAGCTAGAATGTGAAAAAGATTATACATCTTTGTGTAATTGGATGCAGTTGAATCTTTATCAGGATGCTGTTTTATCTTTATACTTCATCCTAAGATTTACATTAGATGTAACACGATAAGATCACATGGAATTAAGTTTAACAAAAGGGAGTAAATCAGCTTGTGAACTAAAAAGGAGGCAGATTTGAATATGTGTTTTCTGTCCAAGTATAATTCATGTCGTTGTTAATCGTGTTGAGACACAAATTTTTACGTCATGTATGGACTTTTAGCTAGTTGAATGATTGAGTGCTATTTTTTTATCCTTCATATTTTATGATAGAGATCTCTTACATACACAGTCACAACTTTATTTTGCCCGTGATTTCCACAAATTGTATTAATTCAGAATGCCACAAACTTTATCGTCATTTATTTCATTCCCACTTAAGAGCAACATATTGTTAGAGATCGGCGTTTATCTTTATGTATTCTGAACGAAACGAAAAATAGTAGATTTTAAACTGAAATGATTTATTTCTTTATTTTCCTTTCATTTTTCTCGTTTAAAATTTCATAAGTGTACAGAGTTATTCACACAAAATTAGAGAGTTTTAAGTGCGGTATTTATGCAGAATACAAACAGCGCTGGCGTCGGCATGTTCCTGATAAGTTATGTAAACCGCTGAAATGTGCCGAACGAAAACTTTATACTTTCTATTGCGGAAACGCCTGCCAATAGAGTAGGTGTGAAACGAAAACTTCGTGTTTTTTACTATTATTCAATTATTCAAATTAACGATTAGAAATAAGGGAGCCTTTATTAAGCGAATCTGTAATCGTAATCTATTATGCATAAAATAGTAATATAGTGATAGGTAAATACTAAACCAGTTTCATACGAAAAAAATGAAAGCGATGGCCAATGTTTGATGTGCTAGCATGTTAAAATTAAAAAAGAAAAAGCAAATCATAATCGGAAACAGTAATCATATGGTGATTCCAATAAAAAAAGTGCAGTTCAAGGATCGTGCTGAAATAATAACATTATCATTTTGAAATCGATTCTTATATGGAAAGCGGAAAGTTTGGTAAAAATTCTGTACGTTCACCTAATTTACGAGGGGCGTGCAATAAGTAATGCCCCTGACGCACTTCCCATAGGAGTAGAGCACATTTATTAGTCTTTCTCTACCTAGGAACCGCCCAGTGTTATGCATTTCTCCCATAGTTTGATGCAGCTCTGAAGACCGTTTTTGTATAACACCTCAGGTTGGTCCTCCAACCACGACGTGACTTCAGAAATCAAGGCTGCATCATTTAGGAAACGCTTTCCTTTCAAAAACAACTTCATGGCTGGGAAGAGGTGAAAGTAAGAGGGTGCAAGGTCAAGCGTAGGAAGGATGGGGGAGGATTTAATAACCACACACCCGTGCTTCTGATCTGGCGACATGCGAGTTTTGGACCGGAACGTTGTCCTGCAGGAGGAGGGTACCTTTGCTGATCTTGCCCAGCCTCTTGATTTTGATAGCTTCCCTTAATTTCCTCAAAAGTGAAGCATAATAGACTACTGTAATTGTGGTACCCTTTGCCAGGAAATCTGTCATCACTACTCCGTCCTGGTTTCAGAAGACTGTGAGCATGACTTTGCCAGCGGAGGGCTGCACCCTTGCCTTCTTTGGAGGTAGTGAGTCCAAGTGCTTTCACTGCATGTACTTGGCTTTGGCCTCTGGATCATAGTGATGGACCCAGGTTTCATCCTATGTAATCAGTCTTTTGAAAAACTTTGACTCATCTTCTTGGCACTTCTCCAAATTCATCCTCGAGCAGTCGACGCTTTCTCGCTTCTGGAATGATGTGAGCAACATGGGAATCCATCTGGGAGACACCTTATGCATATGCAATTGGTCATGAATGATAGTTTCCACAGACCCTGTACTAATCTTGACATCTTGGACTATGTGGCGAATAGTAATGCGACGATCTTCCAAAATGGCAGCCTAAACTTGACGGATAGATGCCTCATCAATGGCAGAAGGGGGGCGACCAGGTCTGGGAGCTGTTTGCACAGTTCCGGCCATGTTTGAATTCACGATGTCAGCGTTTTACAAGGTCATATGATGGAGCATTGTCACCATCAGTTTCTTTCATTTCATCAAAAGTCTCCTGTGGTCTGCGTCCTTTCAAATACAAAAACCGGATCACTGCTCGACATTTAACAGGCTCGATTTCACACTTGACTCAGTTCAAACACGTATAAAACAGAAAGCACAATTAGTTCAGAACTGTAATTTGCCACATAACCCGTATAAATCATTGCACAAGCAAAATTGCACGCCCCTCGTATTACAAAAAAAAAACATTGAATAAACAAAGATACCATTTGCCAATTGTCGACTGTTGCGATTTAAGTTCTGTCTGCTCAGGTAACGGGCCCATATTATGCCGAAGATAACGCAGCCCGTATAGGCAGTGTATGTACCTTCTGGAAAGGTTTGACGTGAGGCCAGCACCTTCACCCGGAAAAAGAATTCTTTGCTACAAAAGCATCTACAAAGTTGTTGATGGCCTATGCTCTTCCAGGGGCTCAAGGCTATGGATACTAATGGACAATATACTATTCAGTCAAGAATTAACCCTATAATAATATAATAAGAAATATGCATAGACAAAATATCATATTCGATGAACCAACTCCAGGCACCCTGTAATAAAACACAAAAAATGGATTGTATATTATTACTGGCTGCTGCCCGGCGTTCTCCAGTTGTAAAATACGTTTAACGATGATATTTTAATTTATGCAGGTTTCTTGAGATTTTTATGGAACTAATTATCTATCGATTATTATATATCATAAAATATTGGAAAAATATGACTTGGGTGTCATCACTTTGTTAAATATGAACCGACTTTAACGTATACATGTATATTTTCATATGCAATCAAATAATAGGCTTTGTCAATTTGCCAAGTTCAAAATCTATCAATTCTGGCCCCTTAGCTGTTATTTAACGGCTTAAATCCAAAAAATAGAAAAGTCCACAAAAATGCAACCATGTGACCCGATTTGCGATACTACGATCTTGAATCTCCGAGTAGACAAACGTTGAAAGAATAGAGACAAACAGATACACAGATATAGTGAGTTTTGTAAATTTGATTTATATTGAACGTACCGTTGTTATACCATTTTCACTGAAAGTCACATTTATTTTATATTTAATATGACAAAGAAAAACGTTTGTTTCCCCGTCAATATACCCTTTTCAGGCCGGACTTCAGTTGAAAGTACTTCTTTACAATATTCTCTAGTCTGTGGAACATATGGCCGCAGGATCATTTCTCGGCTTCAAATCCTCTATACACTCTAGTTATAAAACAACTGATTAACAGCTCATAAAATTGATCAATGTGAATACTCCCGTAATGTTCCTCATCTTTCTACTGATCATAACTTACCGTTTAACCTTGTAGAATCTTTGAGTCTTGACCAATAATGATCCAATATCCCCCTCACTCACCCACTCTGTCTCTCTCTCTCTTTATATATATATATATATATATGTATGTATATATATATGTATATATATATATAATTGGTAGTATTGTTTAGTTATTTAAACAAAACAAAAAACACAATGTGTCTATCAAAGAGTGCTCAATGTTTAGACAGAGCAATATGAATATGTTGAATATGAAAAGTAGCCACTAGTTTTCATATTCAACATATATATATATATATATATATATGTATATATATATGTATATATATATGTATATATATATATATATATATATATATATATATAGATAGATAGATAGATAGATAGATAGTTAGATATTCCTATTTACTAAGGTCCCCACGGGGGCAAAGTTAGACACAAGGTAGATTTTTAATGTGGTGAAATTCCAGCTCCCCCAAAAGGGGCACTTTGTATCGGAACAAAAATAAAAATTGTCTCAGTCGTGAAGGATTTCTCCCTCGTGGTGCGAAATTCTCACGTGAGCAACAACTGTCTTGCTAAATTGTAGATAACAACTTTACAGAAACTTTTATACCTATACACATAACAAATAAACAAACAACACACCAAAGTCATTTTGAGTAAGCTAAGTTAGAAAAAATTCTGAAAAGATGTTACCTACAATTTAGCAAAAACATACGTCTCCTACGTGAGAATTTCGCACCACGAGGGAGAAATCCTTCACGACTGAGACAATTTTTATTGTGTTCCGATCCAGAGTGCCGCATTTGGGAGAGCTGGATTTACTATACATTAAACACTGACCTTTGTTTCTAACTCTGCCTTCGTGGGGAGGCAAGTACATAGGAACCGGATGAAATTGATGAAGCGTTCTTTCACAATTGCTGTACGGAACTTGTATGAATAGAGATTTTTTACAAGAACTACCCATCTGTGGAAAACAATATCAAGGAACTACTTTTGAGCTGCTTCATGGTTTTCAAGTCCAATAGTATCACCTTCTTGTTTAGTCGTTGTCTCGAATAACCAAATGATTTCCAGATTAGATTATCATCTGCGATTCTCAACTTGTTGGCCCCTCTGTCCATGTAAGACAAACACGGTATTCCTTATTTTTAACACGCCCATGAGTCTAGATAAGCGATGGTTCATTAGTAAAACAAAAAAAATAAACGGAAACGCAAGAAATAAAACACATTTCTTACAATGCCCGGATTGCTTACTTCGAATTGGATAAAGATGCGACACAAGAGTAGAATATAAGAAAAACAAGCTCATTTAACGGGGCATTGGCCGGGTATGAAATAACCGTGAATGCTATAAATGCACCTAAATTACTCAGCTGGGAAGACGTAATACATAGTAATATATATATATATATATATATATATATATATATATATATATATATATATATATATATATATATATATATATATATATATATATATATATACTACCATGTATAAAATAAATAATATCTATTTATTCAAATATGTGCTCATATATCACGCAAGTGTGTGATTTGGAATTAACTTTAATTGCAAAAATGTAAACATAAAATCGATTTTTTAAAATTAATATTGCATTAAATTCAACGCTAAAGAATGCTGCAATTTATCAAGAGTTTACTGAACAATTTGACAACGAAATTTTAAATGGAAATTAATGTTTGCAAATAATATTGAAAATAATAAATCTATAAATTTCACCTGTCTGTTTAAATGTATGTATGTATGTATGTATGTATGTATGCCTTAAACTTTTGACAAAAGCGACGGATTTTCACGAGATAGGTATCGTTTTTAAGCGCGACATTTCGGACGACAAATATCGAAAAGTTGGGTAAAAATTTTAATTCCTTCACTCTCAACTGGCACTTTTCTTACAGGGAGGGGTCGCTTTTTTCGCCGATATTTTCCAAAGTCATCCCCTCTTTTCGATTGACTAGCGTTAATTTAAACCTACGTCACATCCTGTTTGGCGATGAGCGCAACAGCAAAGACGTCACGTCTTTTTTTCACGTCCTTGTCCTCGTTCGCGGTACGGGGTTGAGCCTGTCTACTACCACTTTCCTTTTCCAACACACACCTCCAAACACCCGGGCAACGCCGGACACTTAGGCTATTGTTTTTAATAAAATACTTAACATTAACGCCGGCTCATAATTTCTGATAACTTTTTCTTCAATTTCAATTTGATTGATATAGACATTTATTATAGAATAAAAACTGACGGCTCTGACCCCGAAACACGCTTGTAATAACTGCTTGATTTAGTTCTGTTTAATCCATTTTCTGTGGCTGCCCTTCTCCTGTATACGAAGAGAAACAAACACTAAACAATTCAATGCTAGTCTAAAAAAAGGAACTCTGATCTCACGTTTATTTCTCGAACGGATAATACAAAGAAATTTTCTTCCTTTATTTCATTGACAAATTGTTCAACATTACAACCTCTCCCCAATCAATTACAGCAGTGATGCTGAAGCTGTCAGTTTCTGCCTGGCTTATTCTACGCAAACATGTATTGCTATTGTTCCATTGTGTGTATCGCTGTTTTGGAGATCCAATCAGTTTCGTCTTTTGTTCTGCTCGCACTTTTAGAAAATAAATTTTCGACTGATTCATTTATTGTATTTTCGTTTTAATCTTCAATATTATATTGTCCTCGTACCATTGCTCGATCTAAATAAATAATTTTTTTAGATTTATTTGTTTTATTATTGTCAATTTTTCGAGGACTGACGCTATATGAACGTTGTTTGTATGCACTAACAAGTAATCGCTTATCGAGGCCTAAAGATTACACGAAGATAGGAGTAATATATTTTTTTAGATGAACGCTGAGACAATACCGTAAACAATCGTAATGGTGGTTTATACTGGTCACAATTTTCGTTAATAAAACGAAAAACAAGAATTATGAACATTGAACTTCTATAACGACAATGTTGTAATCAGCTGGGAACCATTCCTGTGATATCATCTTCCACAGATTGATCGTTTCTGAGAATAAATTTTCTCATGAAAGTTCTATTAAATTTTTATGTACACAGAGAAATAAACGAAAGTTATTTATAGTGGTTGTAGCTGAACGAGTTTTATATGTATATGTTATATAGAAGAAAGTAACGATTAGAGCTTAGTTGAGCATCTGCCATGAACATGATGATAAAGATAAGAAAATCTGGGGACATCACTTTCCTGGGAAAGAGGCTGAAAAGAAGAGACGAGGACATCTAAAACTGGATTTACACATCTTTTCTTCTCTGTCAAGCTGTCAAATAGGAAATAGTTCCCTGAGTAACACCTCTCCATATGCGGCAATGGCACTTTATCTTAAGAAAATCTTTCAAAAACATACGTGTTTTACAAGTCATCCAACTCACAGCGTTTCAAATAATCTTAATAAGTATTATGGTTATTTTTCCATTTAAGTAACCCGTCGCAACTTCGCGGTTCGATTATCACGGATTCGCTACTTCACGGTTTTTTTTTTAAATATACTAATATCGCAGATGTAAAAGTTCTTTGATTTATTCCCATACATATGTCTGTATTGTAAAGGTTCTCTCCCTCTCTCTACTTGCTTAAACTATTTAAAAAAATATTTGAATAATTATTTATTTGTTTAATGCGTAATTACTTTTACAAATCGATTATTGTTTGCATATGTATGTATGTATGTATGTCTTGTATATGTCAGGTCATGTCATATGCTACTGGTACCATGTAACCCAGTACTACCTGCCTCATGGTCGGGTCACCGGCGACTAAACTGGTTCCCCCACCAGACTTGTTTGGTGAGGAGGGCGGCTAGTCTCCCTGAAGGATTAAAAACAAGACCTTCCAAAGGGCGAATGAACTCTTTTTCTGGGTCAACGGCCAACTAGCACCGTGTATATTTGTGTGTGTGTGTGTGTGTGTGTGTGTGTGTGTATGTGTATTGGGGTAGAGAGGGCTCTCGTAAGCCGTGGTGAAGGCAACCTTTCTAGGAGAAGCAAATCTCTGATTTAAAAAACCATAAAGCGGAAGACCAGTATCCGCATTAAGCTGGTCTGCAGTTTAATTTGTTGCTGGCTATATTGCTCTTGCTTGTTGCTGGATCTCAACATTTTGAACCGAGGGAGAGACTTAGTTGTCGTACAAAGCTAAGACTCTGTAACATCATATTTGTATAGATACTCCCTCAGACATTTCGGCTCATGGATTTTAAATGTCTGAGGGAGTGGCACTCGTCTGGCAAGACGTTGCGGTCATGATGTATGTCTTGTACATGTATTTCCACGGTAGCTAATTTGTTGCGTGTACGTACTTGCTTAATTCTCTAATGTTACACGCGTATTTATAAACAGTATTGGACTGTAATAATGTACTGTTCAACCTAACAAGTGTTACAATTATTAATAATATAGTAAAAGGTGGGTCATAACCATTACACGGATGGTTTTAAACATCCTATAAACAATTAAATAAAGTAATTATAATGGTTTTGTCCTACTTCGCGGGTTTTCAAATATCACGAGTGGTCTCGCTCCCTATCTACCGTGATATCCGAGGGAATACTGTATATAAAGTTAAGTAAAAAACCATTCATTCGTTTTATGCTCTTTCTCGTTATATCTTTTTTCGCTATTAATGAAGATAAGCGTTCTCCAATAAGCCTCGATGACGTTACTGGACTGGTGTCTCACAAGGTAAGTTGCTAAGATTAAAAAAAAAAACGAATTTAGCAAATTCCTACCCGTTCAAAGTAGACTTCTCCCAAAATATACAGATAGCTTTTTTTCATTGGACCGATTGAATTTGGAATTTCCTACGTGCATTATTTTATTCTTGGATGTACTAATATTCATAAATTTCAATGTAATGTGAAAAAATATTTTGCTGCAAAAGTTTCCACTAAGTATGCCTTTCTATGAATATTGCTACTCTCCCAATAAACCATTAACGGTTAAGTGTAATTTACAATATTTGCTGTGAACGAAAATGGCAGTGAAAACGTATGGTTTCGCAAGATAATTAAACGCTGTATTACCGGCTTAGTACGTTTCATTGGATTATCGTTGTTGTCACGTCATTAGATTTCAAAGTAATAAAAACTACTTACACGTTTGTGATGCGGTTTTCGGTGTGATACATTTTTCTGATATGGTTGGTTTCTTTATATTCTGAAATCAATAATGATTGACAGGAACAAGACATTTTACGTAAACAGTATTTTTTTAATTATGTTCCGTAATACACGCCGTTTGTAACTACGTATTTTCCTTTATTAATCTGTTATCACTGATCAAGGCTAAAAGCTATTTGATAACTGATTTGGTGTACGAACCAATATTCTCTGTCAAACAAACACCATCTAAAGTTTAAAACATGTAACGATGTTATATGTTGCGAAATATTGACATGTTAATGATTGCAATGAAAAAACAGACAGCGGAATCAAATTCATATATATATATATATATATATATATATATATATATGTATAGTAGAAACAACTTCTTATTGAAAATTTATTCTAATTTAATAAAAAACAAACATTATAAACATGTAATAAAGGTATAAAAATGTTATTTATCCGACAAAGAGTACAGACATACAAAAAAGACTTGATTTCGTTGAGTTTTGAAAAATGCAGTTCTTCTCATCAGAGAATAGATGTTGTTTGAAAAATATACAATACATTTTGCAGATTAATGCATTGAATGAAAACTACAAATATAAAATTAATCATATTTGCATCAAAAGAGTTATTAAACAGTTAGTGGCAGCTTATATGGATTAAAAAAGATTAAGGAAACAGGAACAGGGAAAAGGAAAGAAAAGGGATATAATAAAACTCCAATGAATAAAACGGTAAAATCAAGAACAGAAACATTTTTAAAAAGTGATCCATTGAAAATCCATTGGTAATCCGCAAGAAATGGAAGAACAGAATTTAAGATGTCCAGGGTAAATTTAAGCTTTCAGAAAAAAAATCAGATCATGGAAATGATGTTCATATATATATATATATATATATATATATATATATATATATATATATATATATATATATATATATATATATATATATATATATATACAAGTTAGGAAAGCATTTCATCCAATGCATGAAAATTGTTAAACAAAATGTTTTTAATATAGGCTTTAAAAATAAAGGTTCAAGATTTCAATTTGAAATTTATTTATCTCAAAGTGCATTTTTATAATTTTACAAAGTAAGGTATAAAAATGTAATTTAAATTGAATCAAAAAATTACCTTGAATTTATTTTATGTAATGTACATTCTGTTGCACTTAAAAAAATCATTGAAAATTTTATATCTATATCATTAATTACTAGATGAAAGATAATGTTTTAAATTGCAACAAAATGTACATTACATAAAATAAATTCAAGGTAATTATTTGATTCAATTTAAATTAAATTTTATACTTTACTTTGTAAAATTTATAAAAGTGTACTTTGAAGATAAATAAATTTCAAATTGAAATCTTTTACCTTTATTTTTAAAGGCTGTAGTAAAAGCATTTTGTTTAACCATTTTCATGCGTTGGATGAAATGCTTTTCTAACTTGTATCTTATCTTTTTAAGATTATATTTTAAAACTGTCCGTCTCTCTATTTCAGTTTGTATTTCTCCTCACATCACAACTCATTTTTGCAACCCGCTCTTTGTATTATTACAGGTCTGAATATTCTCTCTGTTTCAGTTTGTATTTCTCCTCACACCACAACTCATTTTGCAACCCCCTCTTTGCAGTATTACCGGTCTGAATATTCTCTCTGTTTCAGTTTGTATTTCTCCTCACACCACAACTCATTTTAGCAACTCCCTCTTTGTAATACATGTTTGAATAATGGGAAAATCTGAATTTTTTTAACAAAAACATAAAATAAGTTTTTTAGATTAAATTTTTAAAAAATTATTTCAGAATAGAAAATCTTTAAAATTTAATAAGGAACATATTTCATACAGGTTTCATTAACATTCAGTACATAACGAGAAAAATAGCGATGAAAATTTAAAAAAAAGATTGCATAACTAGTTACGGTCAATAGTAGCTTCGCCAGCGAAAGTCTTTGTTATTGTTATTCTATTATTATTAATTTTTAAAAAACATTTTGTGTCCATCACTTTCGCGCCAGAACTAATAGACTACAGAGGGGAGTCCAAATTAATCAAAGCCTGAAGGCAACTCGCAGATAAAAGTAGGTGAGTGTAGATGATTAAAATTGGGTTGAAGTTAACTATTTAAGGGAACTGCTCAACAAGAAATTTTGACGTTGGGCTTGAAGCCGGCTAGCAAAACAGAGTTCCTAATCCTAGGAAAGAAACTTTGTTCATGGAACTTTAGATTTAGGCACATATAGAAAGTAATTAAAATTGTTAATATTGGGTGTACGAGTAATTAGGTGAGTGCTTTTTGTGAAAGTCTGGTATAATGGCACCAAAGACTGAATGTCTAACGAGCATCCAAAAATTAAATTACCCAGAGAGAGTATTTGCAAAAAAGACAAATTGAAAACAAATTAAACATAGGAATGCACCATCAAAAGCGAGTGCCTTACGGGATGTTTTGGAACCGTGTATAACTATTTGATAAAAAAAAAAAACCAGAATTATGCAGCACGTGGGATAATGATGCTCCTATTTACTTGCTTCCCCACGAGGGCAGTTAGACACAATGTCGGTTTTTAATGTGGGGGAAATCCAGCTCTACAAAAAGGGGCCGTCTGGATGAGAACAAAAATAAAAATTTTCTTATAAAGGATTTCTCCTCCACTGACCGAGGACAGAAAAGGTAAAGTGTAGCATCAAAACAAAAATTACGCTTTGATCTTGGCCTGAAGATAAAATGATGTTTATAAAGAGAAAATGATTAAATAGGAAGATAAAAAACTCATTATTGTTTATTTATTTTTTACAAAAGGAGTTACCACATATCAAGGCCAGAAGGCGCTTCGAAGATAAGGGTTAATGCGTATATTGTAGTCACTGGGATAGTTGCGTAATAATCGTTTTTAGAAGGAATTTGGTATAATTAAATCATTTACGAGGACAGCTGGACAAGTACTTGTTTACGTTGGACTTGCAGATAATCTCATTACAGTAAGCTGGAAAGCAGACCAGCGGGATAGAGTTCCACAGTCAGGTAGTTTTAGGGAAGAAGCTTTGTTAATTGAATCCATGTTTTGGTTTGGGCAATGATAGAGAGTGGGGAAATTTAGCGATTTTGGCTAGACGAATTTTTTTTAAAGGTTTTGCAAGGGGGCAAAATTGGAGCTCGGTCAAACACTTGTCATTAAAATAGCGACAAAGTAAGGACAGCTCCCAATATCTCTTCTGTGGGAAAGAGTCTACATAGAAAAGAAAAGGGCATCTTCCACTAGATTACGAATCTGTTTTGAACTATGTCAAGGAAGGATAGAGTACTTCGAGCAGATCCTGCCCAAATGTGGCAACAATATTTAATCCTAGGACGTACTTGGCTCTTATACAGGTAAAGAATTGTTTCAGCAGTGAAATGTCTACTGGAGCGGTACAATGCTCCAACCATTCTTCCAGCGGCCTTGGTATGGGTTTGATGTATATGCTCCATTTCAGATCTGAAGTGAAGGCCAGACCAAGAATTTTGTTGGCATCCTCCCGGTATGGGCATTTAATTTCAATCGGAGGCAGATGTGGATTAGAGCTTTTATGATGGAAAGACAAAAGTGTTGTTTTAGATGCATTGAAATAAACAGGCAACCTTTTTCTCAATTGCAGCACGTGCTGAAGATCAGAAAAAGAGACATCCAGAAAGATTTTGACCGTTTCTCGCTCAAGACGCGTTGCCATAGATGGTAGTGTCATCTGCATAAATGCCTACAAATTATCTAAGAATGTAATTTGGGAGATCAATGATGAATATCAAGAAGAGAGTTGCGCCCAGGATGAACCCTTAGAAATTCTGAGAGCTTCTGATTTCTGCCCATAAACCACAACTCTTATAAACCTATCAGAGAGGAATGATTTAATAATTGGAACTGGGTTTAAAGTAAGATGCTAATGAGAGTAGGAGTACGACAGTTTCGATGCATTGACAGCGTCGAGAGAATTCAGTTTTCATGAAGGTTAAGTTTTTAAGTCCATATTGTGGGTAAAGTATATATATATATATATATATATATATGTATGTATATATATATATATATATATATGATGATTGCAATGAATACATACATACGTTTCTTCGAAACTCCGCGGATTAATGACTATCCACTTATCTAGTGTTTCCTTTTCAGATTAAATGTTTTTAACTCATTTCAAAGTGTTTTTTAACATGTTTTATTAACTGTTTGCTCATATATATATATATATATATATATATATATATATATATATATATATATATATGCGTGTAGATATCAGTTAGCTTACACCATAAAACTATTCAAGTTATTCTACCTGCATAAAACCTAAGTGCTCACGATCCCCACAATCTGATATGAATACCTCTGTTGAATATGTCACATAGGTTATGATAAGAGCATGAAACCTAGCATATGAAAAGTCGTAAAATCATTTGATCTAACAATATGAATCTCTGTTTACTATGCACATATCGTTTCAAATTGGTGAAAAGAATTTTGCGTGATCACAGCACAAGCCAGATGCATTTGATCAATGACCCAACTTTCAATCACACTATTTTATGGTAAAAAAAGTTATACCAAAACAGAAGTCGATGGGAAAGCCACAGTCACATTCCTTGGAAATGAATTAATATACTGCATTTGAAATAATTGAAAATTTAAATAAATATTGATAAAGTAAAAATATTAAAGTGTTTTTCTTTATTTGTAAACATTAATTTTTAAATATTGCCAATGCAAAAAGAAATATTTTACCACTATGCTATTTATTTATTTCTCATATAAGTTGCGCTTGGATCACAAACCATATTTTACCAGACACTCTATTTAGACATTCATCTGTTTCTATATTATATTCCTTCATCATTTTCTATTAGGAGGTGACGGGTGTCTAGTGGTTAGTGCCACGGACGAACTAACTGAGTGTTCTAAGATCGAATCCTATTCTTACCATACACAAAAACACACTTTGAAAAGTGATGAGAGAAAGAGTGCTTCTCTAGCCGCACTGATGAGCTGTGATACAGTACTGTATGTGGATGACTATATATAAGAACAAAGAGTTAATATGATTCCTTGTTTTTACTTAAATCTTATAAAACCAATTGTTATACTTATAGTATAAAATTATAAATATCATTATTTGGACCGTTCTTGAGGATATTGCGAAGTGTTGATCAAAAATATCATTAATTTTCCTTCGCTTACCAATCAAACAATGTTAAACAACAGTTTAATTGTAAAATAATACGACATTCATTCGCAACATAATTGAATTTTTTAAATGTTAGATTTCTTTTGCGTTTTTTTTTCTTTTTTTCTTTTTTCTTTATTCTAGATTCAGCAACTAAATTAACTTCGATAGGGTTGTCATAAAAACGTTTGTGTCCGCCCCACACACCTTTTACGCTGATGAAGAGACGATATCCGGGTATATTTTAATTATTATATCTTGATGCTTTCATTTTTATTGATATATATCGAATAAATAAAAGATATCGTTTCCGAAACGATCGTACATGAAAAATTGGATTTTGTTATGTCCACCACTATGTAAACTTGACAATTGGGAAATTATTGGGAAATACTTGGGAAACCCCTCACTTTCTTTCTCTCTCCCCTTGTATATATATATATATATATATATATATATATATATATATATATATATATATATATATATATATATATACATATGTATATATATATATATATATTTAAATATGTATGAATAAAAAATCAATACGAAAAATATATGAATGTTTATATCTTTTCTGTATTTATTTCCTGTGTGTTGACGTGTAGGAATACAAAAAGTCTTTTGAAAAAAACAAGAATGTTTCCTTCAAAAGCACATATTTTCGACCGATCCTTCGATCTTCCTCAGTGTGAATGATATATATATATATATATATATATATATATATATATATATATATATATATAAGATAAAAATTACAATTAAATTTACCAAAATGATCCAAGATCGTAAAATTACAGTATATTATTAATATTAAAGAATTAATATTTATAAAGTTATCTCAGACAGATGTAAAAGCTGGATAAAACCAAATAGGAGATAGAACTTATAATACGAGCAAATGGATAGTCTGATCCATTCATGTGTAATCACCTTTTTCTTCACCATACTCCCTCTGCTTCACTTTTTTTGTTATCAAGTAAGATCTTTGACTTACTTGTTGTTTCATCAAATCCCGCATTTTGCTAATTCCTACCATCTGATAAGAAGGAAAGTATTTCTTCGAAACTCCGCGGATTAAGGACTATCCACTTATCTAGTGTTTCCTTTTCAGATTAACTATGTTTTTAACTCATTTCAAAGTGTTTTTTAACATGTTTTATTAACTGTTTGCTCGTATATATATATATATATATATATATATATATATATATATATATATATATATATATATATATCACTCTAACTGTCACCTAGCCCTTCACATACTCCTCTATAATTTTCTACAACATATTCCTACTAGAAAAATATCGGGAAAACCAATGCCAACACTAGAATCTTCAGATTCATACTAGATGACAATGCTTAAACTTTCTTATCATTCCCAATATTTGTTTTGTACGCATAGAACAATCTAGAAATACAATTACAAAGATTTTTACAAATAATATATAATAATAAACATTAGGAACCGCTAGAAACAAGACTCTGGATATGCCTATTTAGTTCTTTAATAGTTCGAAGATAAAGTTATTAAAAGTGTTTAAATACTTGTTTTACACTGTTACTTGTGTAAATCAACTAGTTTTTTTCATTAAATAACTAGAAACCGAATACATTAATTTGTTGCATAAAATCTGATGGGTAAAAATAAAACATTGACCAGGCCGAATACAATATCGGTTTATTAGATGCATATTTAAAGTGTGATATGAAAAGTTTGACAAACCTTTTTTTTTTTAATTACATTTTCACCCCAAACAAGGCACATTGCCACTTTGGTGTAGGGGGCTACGCTCAGGGGCAACAACTACTAGGGTACTATGTAGGGATTTGGGCAGCAAGATGTTTGTTCACGTTGCACTTAAACTTCTGCACGTCAGTACAGTTGGGGAAGCAGGGCCGTGGAATGGAGTTCCAAAGTCTAGCAGTTCTGGGGAAGAAACGACTGGAGTAGAAAGATCTTTTACATCTAGGGATCTATACAGTGTGGGGGTGGGATTTTGCAGCCTGTCGGGTCTGTCGAGGGAGTTCACGTCGTGGGGGCACAAGTGCTTGCAGTTCGTCAGAGCATTCACCATTAAAATACTTGTAGAACAGGTAGAGGGATGCAACGTTTCGTCGATGGGACAGAGGCTGAAGCTTAGATGCCAGTTCAGGGCCTATCAGATTTGCGACTCTCTTTTGAACCTTGTCAAGGAGCGTGAGACTAGTAGCCGATGCACCAGCCCAAATATGACAGCAATACTCCACACATGGGCGAATGGTTGCCTTATAGAGGTACAGGATACTTTCGGGTGTTAGTAGTTTTCTATCACGGTAGAGAGAGCCTACCTTCCTTGCAGCGGCCCTGGGAATGCCCTCTGTTCCAACTCATGTTTCCTGGCCAAGGAGCTTGAAAGACGTACTCTCAGATAAAGAGTCGTTGGTCATTGCTATAGGTGGTAGAGAATGTTTCTTGTAATTATTGAATGAAACTAGTTTAGTCTTGGCGGCATTGAACGTGACCATCCATTTTTGTCCCCATTCCACTACAGATTGGAGGTCATCCTCAAGTGTTTCTGCCATTTCTTTAGATATGTGTTCATTTGTTTTCCTGTCGTGCCTGTTATAGAGTGTGGTGTCATCAGCATATATACGCATCTCAGAGGAAAGTGTGTCGGAGAGGTTATTTATGAATATCAGGAACAGTAGAGGTCCAAGGATAGACCTCTGGGGCACTCCCGCATTTATATCATATTGTTTAGATGTACGACCGTCGAGGACAATCTGAATTTTTCTCTTTTCTAAGA